>NC_090444.1:163188846-163470875 GCF_031143425.1 Pleurodeles waltl
ATATTAAGAAAAAAGCTTTTTAACAAAAGCAAAGTGTTGAAAGGTGAATAGATGCACACATCTAGCACAGATTTTTTTAATGAACAGAGCTACTTGCAAGATAACACAATAGTACATGCAGTTGACACAAATAGTTGTTGCCATGAAGTAAAGGATGGTAAAGGATAGAAAAAAGAAGTGAGAGTTCCTAGAAATGTAGAACAAGTGATAGCTGAAGAAGTACAAATAAAGCTTAAACAAGTTCCTGTGTACAAGTAGAAGTATAGCAGTATTGGTTCTGTCTGTCAGGAATCACTCGATAAATTAAACACTTTCCTAAGAGAATTTTCATGGAGAAGTCTCTAGCAGAAAATTAAGATGCTTCAAGAATTAGATCCATGCAAAGTTAGAAAGAACGTTAACGTACAAGGCCATTCATTGGTATGTAGAAAGTCTGCAAAAACACTTTCTATCACTTTAGGATGTTAGGGTTGCATAATTCAAAAATGCACAATTTTATTAGATACTGTATTATGTAAAAACACCAGCTTTATGTTTAGGAGATTTGAATAGAGCTCTGTTATATGGCAGTGTGGCAGACATAGACAAGGTTTCTGAAGATATAGAATTCCATTTTTTAGGCCTGAAGAAGACAATACAGAAAATGAGGAGATAGTGATGAGAGATGTAGGTCATGTAGATATAGAAATTAATACTGAGAAAATTACAAAATAAATAGGAAAGTTCAATGTACTGTGTTCTGAGAAACCTGAGTATATGTTTGTTGTAGTCACAATCCCTGCAAAAACCAAACTCATAATGTAGTACTGTTTTGTAAACCTGAGCTAGGTAAGAATGATACATGGCTGGAAATTGGTGCACATCTAGTTATAGAAGAAGGTTTTGAGTTAGACACTAAGCAAAGAGTATGTAAGTATTGTTGTGACAAATTTGAGGATAATAAAATGCCAGCTAGATCAATTCATAATACATTAGAATTGGTACCAATGCCAGAAGAACGTCACCAATTAAATATGTATGAATCAATTCTAATACAAACTGTTCATCCATTTCATGCAATTATTCGGATGGAGCCAAAGACAGGGAAACTGCCAGCAACAGAACTACAGAAAGGACCTAAAGGAAGAGTTATCTATTTATCTTTAGATTTTAAAACAATGTAGCCACTGTGGGGGCAATTGCGAGTTTGCCGGTCTGAGGACCGCCATGTTGGTGGCGCAGGTCGTATCGCCGACGGCCCTGCGGTGAAGACCGTCAAATTATGACCATGGCAGTATTCCCAACCAAACACAGCCAAATGAACACCAGTACTGCTAGTGCGGTCAGGCCGCCACAGACGGTGGTAGGCACCTTCAGACCGAGAGGGACCATGTTTCCGCCAGACACAATACAAGGCTGCACATTGCCAAAGGTTTTGCCGCAGTTGCACTGTCACCAAAACCCTGGTGGAAACCAAAAGAATAAAAGGAGACACTCCTTCAGGAAGCCATACCTGTTCGGAGCCACCATGGAACCTGAACTCGAAGACCTCCCACTGCTCCTCCTAGCACAGCGACTCCGGAGCCAGTGACGAAGACAACAACTGTAAGTACACTCACGTAGCACACACTGGAGGGAAAGACATTAGTACACACGCACACACAACATACACAGCCGGGATGGCTTGCGGCAGCCACACACACACACGTAACCACACACTGATACAAACACACACGCACCTACAAATACACATGCACACCCATACTACACACACGGATGGAAACTCACATGCAAACTACACATACCACGGCCAACACGCATGTGCCATACACACACACACCCGCACATGCACACATCACTGCCACTATCTAACACAATCATGCACAACACCACTGAGTCACACAACGACATCACAACTGCAGCTACAAAAATGCTTCTGCAAACAATGTCAGTGTATAACTACACATGACAACATATACTGACAACAACACATAACAATACCACACAAGCAATCAGCACTACAACACTCCCATACAATGTTCTATATGTCACACCACGCCCACACAATGGATATGACATAGCCATCACAACACACACAGGCACATACACAGCAACCACACAAAGGTACACAATACCACCATAACACATGGCAACCCAAACAATACACAATTTAGTTACACATGTACCAAACACAAACATATCCTACACACAATACACAGCAATGACAGCGGGACTAATAGCAGGGCCACACATGCAGCCCAGACACAACAGCTAGCACAACCAACATACACACACAAGCACACACACACACACACACCTCTCACACACACACACACAAACCAAAGCCCACAAACACTAAACTGCGAATTAGAAAGAAAGGCAGGACAAGTATGTTTCCATTGAATACAACACCAGGTTGGCCCATATATATTACAAAAGTGAAATGGAATTTAAAAAAATAACTATTTACAATAATAAGGCCATTGGCCAGTCCAATGTTCATGTTGCCAAAGGCACAAATGCACAAATGCACAAATGGCACTTCACTGTTCCCCTACTTGACTTCTGACTGTAAAATGACCTCCACAGGGTAGGGACATCAAGGGGCCAGGCAGGCACCTCAGGGGTGAGGTGGGGTGGAGGGAGGGAGGTTGGGCTTGGGAGGACGTCCTTGGGCTTGGGCCTGGGAGGGGTAGACTTCATGGCAGGGGGAGGGGCATAAGCACTGCCAGGGGGCACAGGGGAGGACTTGGAGGTGGAAAGGCTGGAGTTGGGGAGGGACACAGAGCGCTTGCAGGTATCACGAGGTGGAGTTGGGGCAGGTGTAGGTTACAAAAAAACTCCAAGAGGAAAGGCTTCTTAGACACACGAAGGTGGTCATGGCCAAAGAGTTTGGGAGTGGAGGGAATGGTTGTAAGATGTGTCTTCGTGGATGTCTTGGGTGCAAGTGCATGTGTGGAAAGCTTGTGGGTGCTGGGTGTCTGTTGGGTGGGTGAGTGCGGGCATTTAATTGTTTTGGGAGGAGAGGGAGGAGGTGGTGGGAGATGCTGTGGTGGATGGGTGACTGTCTGTTGGGGTGGTGTCTGAAGGTATGGTACATGTGCTCCATGTGAGGGTGTCAGTGGAAGTGGTGTCTGCGGATGTAGGGACTGGGGTGGATGTCTGCAGGTCTGTTATTGTGCTGACTGTTGGTAAGACAGGACTGGTGGCTGGATCTGTGAATGGTGGTGTGGTGGTTGCAGGTGTGTCTAGTGTAGTGTCTTTGAAGGAGGGGGTGGCGGGGGAGTCAGTGCAGGGAGTGAATGTTGGTGTGTCTGTAGGTGGATGTTGCTTGTTTGCATGCCAGTGGTGGGTCTTGTGGCACTTGTGTCTGTCTGAGCTACCCTTGGCTGTTGAGGTGAATGCATGCCTGTGTGTAGGTCTGCTTTGGATAGGTATGGGGAGAGGGGTATGGGATTGGGAACAGGTAGGTGGGGGGGATGGGAGACAAAGGACACTGGCTGCCGTCAGAGTGGCCAGAGCCTAAAAGGATCTCTGTAGGCCAGCCATGGCACCGTGAATGACCTCCAGGAATGCATTGCTCTGTTGTACTTGAGATGCCATTACCTGGATGGCATTCACAATGGTGGACTGATCCACAGAGATGGAGCTCATGAGGCCAATATCCTCCTCACTGAGGGCAGCAGGGATCACTGGGATAGGGCAGAGGTGCCCACCCTCCTGGGTGAGCAGGAACGGGGAACTGGGTGGGGAGCTTCAGGGAGGGCGGTGCTAGTAAGGGAGGTGGCAGAGAAAGATGGTGCTGGGGTCCCAGATGGGTCCACCACCACCTGGGAGTGTCCACCGGAGGAGGACTCTGAAGAAGATGTGGTAGATCAACTCCCCCATGGCACTCCCCTCACCCTCTGTCCCACTGGGTCCCTCAGCCTCACTGGTTCCAGCTTCCTGGGTCCCGTGGGCTGCTGCTTCACCACTCACCTGTGCCCCTTCTCATTCGCAGATGCTGATGCACACAAAGAGAGAGAGAGAGAGAGAGAGAGAGAGAGAGAGAGAGAGAGAGAAAGAAACAGATAGGGGGAAAAGGGGCAACATATACCTCCATAGACACAGCTAAACATGAACATCTGTGACAATACATATCATGGCTAGGCAATTGCATTTGCCAATACACATTACCTACATCATGTCATTACATGTCACTACTACCCACACTTGTATACCGACCCTCACACCTATATCAGTACCTAAGTAGGACTGCACTACTAGAGTCATCCCCATGATGCCAACCAAAGCCATTTTAGCTGGCACAGCCCTGGATGCTGTATCAATAGTATGCTGGATGCACGTCTTACCTCTCCATACCCTCTTCGCACATTGGATGTGCAGCTGACGGAACACAACATTTCAGGCCTCTACAGTAACAACACCTGATTAGTCCATGTCCTCTGTAATATGTCTATTACAGTTAAGAAAACTCCACTCACAGACCACACAGCACCTCCCTGTCATATTACATGGCTGGCCACTCAGTACAGTGATGCCACTACGGAGAACAACTCTGATTTAGCCAACACAAGTCAGACACCCAGACAGTCCACATCTGATGTGTACTATGTGAATCTGTGGTATAGCCATGTGATCAGTCAGACCCTATGACATAGCCAGAGTAGTTGACACCCAACACATACATCACTACTCAGCATACTGCTAAGTGCATCTACAATGAGTCATGTACCATATATCGCAAATCCACTGAGTGCAGTGTCACAACAGATGTACCTCTAGAACACACGTATCACATCATGGACTACTACCAATGCCACCACACATGCAGGTACACCAGTTGTACTACACACCATGACAACTCCAGCCTCACACACACACACACACACCATTCCACAAATGGCAAAAACTTTCACTGAACCCAGACAACACACATCTCAGAGGGGAAATATTTGCATTCATGAGGCACCCATGGACAAACACCACTGGCTGTACACCAATTACACATCTCACTACCACATAAGGCAGCCTGGGGAGACTAAATGCAAAATGTGAATCACATCCACACGCCATGTCATGTATGCCAAAACCAATCCTAAGCTGCTGCTACCTATTACCCAAGTCCAGCTGTAATAGTCATAGGCCATTAGATGTCCCCACAAATTTCCGTTATGACATGGTGTAGGCAGTTACTCAGCATTGTAGCATAGGAACTGCTAGGGCTTTGTCATATATGCCATATACACACCATGGTGACAAATTAGGAATCTCCCAGGGCACTTGCCTCCTCTAATACCATCCCACATGTTTAAAGGCAACATCCCACAAGTATAGCTCCTAGGAATGCATTATCTGTGCAATCAGGCCTCATAAAATATGCATGTATAAGTATCCCAGGTTGGCTAACTACACATACCTTACGGTCAGCAGATCACTTATATATGCCGAGTAAGCTATCAGGCCAATACTCCTGTCCCATGAAGGCCATGCATGTGGTGGAACTGTAATGCCAGTCCCACAGTCTGTCAATACCAGCTACAGTACATGATGTATATAGTCCCAGTGATAAAAGGAGAGTCACACAGTAGCATATACAAGTGGACTGATCTCTCAGAGCCACTAATTTAGATGGATGGAAATGGTCATACACAATGCTTTGGGTGATCCAAACACTCACATCCATTGTATGGCCAGGATGGAGTCACACATGTGCCTATGTCATTAGTGAATCTCCACATTACAGGCATGGAGAGGTATGGAAATGGGAGATGCACATCCACTGACAGTAAAGCATGGACGCACATCTACAATAGATACTCTGCCAGGGTGCCTAATACTCTTTTCCAATTGTAGACAAACATGTAGCATAAACAACAATGTCAGTTTGCCTGCAGTGAGGCACCCAACCCCGATTAAGGCCTGCCAAGTCCCTGGATCCAGTCAGTACTCACCCCCTTGTGGCTGCTGTGATGCCTTAAATGCCCATCCACCTCAGGGTAAGCCACCGCCAAAATGCACCATTGGGGGGTGGTCAGGGTCTGACGGGCACCCCTACCTCGTTGGGAGGACATCACCAGCTGGGCCCCCATGGTCTTCCGGGTCCAGCGTCTCAGGCCCTCCCAGCGCTTGCGACAATAGGTCCTCCGCCTGCTAAGGACCCGCAGAGTCCGCACTTGCTTGGTGATTGCACGCCATATTCCCTTCTTTTGATGGGCATTTACCTACATTGGTGACACAAGCAGAAGGAGAAAGTCATGTAGACTGCCACCATACCAACAGCAGTAGACTATAAACATCAGACTCACCAAATGCCCACACATGCCCATCGTCACGGTTCACACGCCTTAACTCCATGCCCTGTGCATGCATGTACTCCCTGAGCAGTACACTTATGCCATTCACCCTCACACACACACACACCTCTATCACACATGACAATGACAATGGGCTCACCTGCTCCTCTGGTGCTCCATACTGCTGTCCATACAGGGGTAAAACTCCTTCCACCAGTTTCTCCAGCTCTTCTTGGCTGAAGGCTGGGGCCCTATCACATGGAGGACGTGGCATCATGGTTCCGAGAGACAGTACACAGCAGCTCACTTCGTGGAGGTCTAGTGTTAACCAATGAGAAGTTGCATGGTGGTTGTGATTTCCTACTGCCATGATGACATACGCTGGTGGACTTATGTCACTTCCATTTGTCCAGTGCATGCAGGACAGGCAGGTGCCCTTTTTGTGCACATATCATGCCATGCTGCAGAAAAATAAGTGCGCCATGCACATTTTTTTACCATAATGTGGAGCAGGCCTATGTTGTGCCATCATGGTTAGGCTTATACATGTGACATGTGTGACACAGTGACGTTATATGGACGGTTGTGTGATGGAGTGCATGTCCAGATACTTGGAGCCTCAGAGGCGGTGTAACCATTTAGGTATATAGCATGAGTACATGTATGGTCAGGACAGGAGGGGTCAGGTGTACCGCATATGGAACATTACACATGTGATGTGTGTCACAACCTATTGATCAGGGCCAGCAATATGCAGCAAGGATGGTGTCCATGCTGCTTCAGCATGCCCAATATAGTATGTGTCACCAGTGCGAAGCATGTCTACAGTGTTAGGTGTGTGCGATAGGGACATGTTCAGCTAACATGTGTAGAGTGCTTGTCACATTGTACGTTCTCTCCTCTCTATCCTAGATACCCTATCATGAGGAGATTGAGACATGCAGCAGTGTACCGTCTGCTAGTCGACCTTGCTACCCTGGAGGACAGGTATATCATTATGACCTATTGTCTGAATCGTCTGAGCATCATGGATCTATGTACCCAGTTGGAGCCAGATCTATTGTCTGCCATATGTAATCCCTATGCCATCCCTCCCCCACGGTACAAGTCCTGTCAGTACTACACTTTTTTTCCACAGGCTCCTTTCATAATACATTGGGGTTGGCAGCAGGGATGTCACAACCCATGTTCAGTCTTGTGTTGAAGGATGTAGTGAGTGCTTTCTTGAAACACCTGGACAGCTAATAAGGTTCCCCCTGCGTGTGGATTTGACCTATGTGAGGGCAGATGTCTATGATATGGGGCAGATCCATCATGTGTTAGGGGCCATAGATGGCATCCATATTGCTTTGGTCCCTCCCATTGCCAATAACCATGTGTATAGGAACATGAAAAACTACCACTCCATTAATGTTCAGGTGGTGAGTGTAGCAGACCATTACATCTCCCAAATGACAGCCAAGTTTCTAGGATCTGTGCATGACTCCTACATCCCGAGGTGAAAGCAATGTTCCCCACATGATGACACAACTACACAAGGAGAGGGCTTGGCTCATTGGTCTGTTTGCATTTGGACATGTGCGTTTCTTTTATGGCACCTCTCATCACAATCTACCCTGTGGCTGTACCTGTATTGTAACAGGTCCTACCTCTGTGCACACAGGTGACTCTGGCTAGCCTAACGTTCCTTGGCTGTTGACACCAGTGAGGTACCCTGCCACAGAAGGGGAACTCTGTTTCAATGAGGACCACGGCAGGACGAAGCAAGTAATTAAAAGGACATTTGGCCTACTAAAGGCCTACTAAAGGCCAGATTCAGGTGCCTCGACTACTCTGGAGGTGCCCTCCTCTATACCCCCCAAAAAGTAGGCCAGATCATATTTGCCTGCTGCATGCTCTACAATCTAGCCCTGAGACATCAGATACCATTACTAGCTGATGATGGGGAGTCAGCTGGACCAGCTTCTGGTGATGCAGACATGGAAAGTGATGAGGAGGTGGATGAGGAAGATGCAGCTGACTCTAGGACTGAGCTCATCAATCAGTACTTCCAGTAACATACAGGTATGTTGTGTGGGTACTTGCAAGTGTTGTATTTCCACATTGATTAGTGTCAATGGTCCCCCTAATTTTGCTCATCAGCGATGGTTTGATGTGTGCCTATTCTTATGTGTGTGTTGTGAAAGGTAACCGACTCTAACATGTATACTCTAGGCAGGTTGCAAGGATCACATCTCCTATGGACAGGCCTGTATTTTGCTATGTGTCCTGCATTCTCCTGTTCTCATGTCATTCCAGCGAGTAACACTGTACTGTGAATCTTTGCCTCGCCTACTTATTGCTTGAGGCATTCATTTTCATTAGTCTTTGGTAACTGTTTACAGAGTAGAGGTTTGGTCATGACAGATGCCAGCTACAGTGTTTTGTGACGTATGTCCTGATCATATTTGCGACTGATCATATTTGAGACTAGTGATGTCTCAAGTGACATCTGTTGTGCCCTGTTTAGTTGGCAATCTACACTGGACACAGCAACTCTGAACTGTATATGTGCTTTGTGTGCCAACATGCCTACGATCCTGATGGAAGTCCCTGCAATGGTCTTTTTGTAGGTTGGATAAGTGTATATACTCTGGGGTGTGATTGGACTAGTGACTCCCTTACATCTGCCCTGGGACATGTCTGTTGTTCTGTGACTCCTGCAGAGGATGCCTCCCTCTGCTGTCCATTACACTGCTTGTTGGTTTGGGGGGGTCATACCCACATAACATTTTGCTGCCCATACTTATGTATGTGTACAAAAAAATACACATATGCAGTTGCTGTGATCTGCAGTATTTATTGTGCATACAGTGACAAACAGGTGATGAGTGGGGTCATGGTGCAAGAAATCATCAGAAGGTGGCACAGCTGTAGGTAGTACAGGTCCAGTGTCCAAGGGCCATGGGAAAATGGAGTAATGTCATTGAACAGTCAACAGGGTGTCTCAGGGTAACGTCCTGGCAGTGGATTTGGTCTTGGCATCTGATCCAGGCTGGTGTCTGTATGGATGTCCACGTTTGCTGGGGTGGGGGTGGGGGTAGGTCTTCAGCTACAGAGGAAGGGGTGCCAAAGGCCTGTGGTTCCCCTGGCAGAGCCTCCATTCCACTAGCTGCTGCATATGATGAAGGCTCAGATGTGATATGGCTAGTGGAAGGGGCCTGCTGGTGGGTGAGGAAGCATGCAGGGTGGTGTTAATGTCCCTGAGCTCCCCTGCAATGGAGACCATGATGGCATTGTGTGCCTGCCACTGCTGCATGACCTCCTGGTGGTATTCCCTCTGCAGCCTTTGGTTTTTTCCCAACATGTTGATCTTCTGACCCATCCTGTCCTGGGATTGATGGTAAAAGACAGCATTGAGGCCCTCATTACAACCCTGGCAGTCGGTGATAAAGTGGGGGTAATACCGCCAACAGGCTGGTGGTAATTTCTGCCAAATTATGACCATGGCTGAAAGAGCTCAGATAGACAGCCACTTTACCACACCGACCGCCAGGGCGGAAACAACAGCCACCACGGCGGTAGCCGCTTGCAGCCAGGCAGAAGACAATGTTCTGCCCATCATATTATGACAGTCCAATCCGCCACCTTTTCCGGGGCGGTACCAACGACATCAAAAGCCTGGCAGAAACACTGCACAGAAGTGAAAGGACTCAACATTGGAGACACAGAGAACAACCACACCGCCATTTAGCCAGAACTGCAAATATTTCCAATGATCTTTTGCGTCCTGCTCCACCACGAACACCAACGGCGGCAAAGACGATGATGATGAGTACAGCCGCCTAGCACACAGGGGAGGGGGGGAGGAAAAAGAGAGTGACACACACACGCACAACACACACCC
This sequence comes from Pleurodeles waltl, assembly GCF_031143425.1. Lineage (NCBI taxonomy): Eukaryota > Metazoa > Chordata > Amphibia > Caudata > Salamandridae > Pleurodeles > Pleurodeles waltl. The sequence continues at coordinate 163,199,008 of NC_090444.1, forward strand.
CCACCCCCACCCCTAACACTATACCGACAATCAGATGTAGTAAGAAAACATATTAACCCTGTACCCCTCAGGAATAATGCAAGGACAACATGAATATATGAAAGTGAGTGTAATAATATAAATACAGCAGAAATACATACATCCAATCTAAAAGTATATACTTATGTACAATTCAAGAGACACTACCCAGTCCTTAATGTGTGTGGGCCACAGGGCCACATGACAAAGCCCAAGGCCCCACTTGTCTCCTGCACCAACACAGAGAGAACACTGCAGAGGCATCAGTTGGCAAATAGGCAGGCACCTCAGGGGGATGGGGAACGGGGGGAACCTCAGCCGTCAGATATAACAACACCACTGGTCCTGGAGGGGACAACATGCCCTGTGCTTGGTCCTGGGGAGTGCAAGACCACAGACCCTCAAGTGGGTGACTTGCCCACTGGCTCTGGAGGGGGCACATGCCCGTGCTTGATCCTGGGGAGTGCAAGGCCACAGTCTCTCAAGTGGGTGACTTGCCCAAAATCTCTGGAGAGGGCAACATGCCCTATGCGCTGTCCTGGGGAGTGCAAGGCCACAGTCTCTCGAGTGGGTGACTTGACCACTGGTTCTGGAGGGGGCATCGTGCCCTGTGATCTTCATCCTGGGGAGGATGGGGTGAGTGGATGGCTTCCCCACTGGTTCTGGAGGGGGCATTGTGCCCTGTGATCTTCATCCTGGGAACGATGGGGTGAGTGGGTGGGGTCCCCACTGGTTCTGGAGGGGGCATTGTGCCCTGTGATCTTCATCCTGGAGAGGATGGGGTGAGTGGGTGGCTTCCCCACTAGTTCTGGAGGGGACATCGTGCCCTGTGATGCAGATCTTGGGGAGTGCCAGGTCACAGTCTCTCAAGTGGGTGTCATTCCCACAGGATTTGCACGGGCAGGGTGCACAACAGCCCATGGAGGCAGGTCTACAGAATGTCCGCCGGCGGTGGCAGCTGTTCAGTGATGTTGCTGCTGCTGCTGCTGGTGGTGGTAGTGGGGGGAAGCACATGCCCATCCCCTACAGCCTCAGACGGCTGACCACTGCTGATGGTGGTGGTGCTGCTGCTGGTTGTAGGGGGAAGATCCTGCCAACCCCTGCTGCCTGGGACGGCCGCCCACTGCTGGTGGTGGTGGTGCTGCTGCTGCCGCTGGTGGTGGTTGTGGGGGGAAGCTCCTGCCCATCCTCTGCAGGCTAGGATGGCTGCCCACTGCTGGTGGTGGTGCTGCTGGTGGTGGTGCTGCTGGTTGTGGTTTTGGGGGGCAGCACCTGCCCATCACCTGCAGCCTCAGAAGGCTGCCCGCTGTTGGTGGTGGTGGTGGTGCTGCTGCTGCTGCTAGTTGTGGGGGGAAACCCCTGCACATCCCCTGCATCCTCAGATGGCTGCACAACCATGGTTGGTGGTGGGGGCTCCAACTGAGTCCCAGCACCAGGCCCCTTGTCCCTTCTGCCTGCTGGTGCAGGCCCTTTGCCCTTCCTTTCAGCAGCTGGGGATGGCTCCTTGCCCTTCCTGGCAGCAGCTGGGGCTGGCTCTTTGCCCTTCTGGCAGCTGCTGGGGATGGCTCCTTGCCCTTCCTAGCAGCCCATCCCTGCCCTTCCCGGCAGCAGCTGGGGCTGGCTCCTTGCCCTTCCTGGCAGCCGCTGGGGTTGGCGCCTTGACCTTCCTGGCAGCTGCTGGGGATGTCTCCTTGCCCTTCCTGGCAGCAGCTGGGGATGGCTCCTGGCCCTTCCTGGCAGCACTTGGGGCAGGCACCCTTTCTGTGAGGCAGCCTGGTGCCCTGGATCCTTTCCCACCAGAGTGGGTGTGGGCACTCCTGGCCCCATGGACTGGGTGGCTGAGGTGCTTGCCTGGGTTTTTGCCACCATGGCCATACGTGAAGGACACGGGGGAGGGGTAGGGAAGAGGTCAATGGTGGAGAGGAAAAGCTGCTTAGGGACATTGGCGCGGGGAGAGGGAGAAGGTATGAGAGTGGAGGAAGAGGGAGTGGTTGTGGGAGGTGTCTTTCTGCTGTGTTTGTGTGCAGGTGCATGGGCTGGATGCTGTTGTGAGGTGGGTGGCTGTTAGGTGTCTGGGTGCTTGCATTTGTGCACCTTGGGAGGGGGGAGAACAGACACAGTGGGAGAGGACACAGGGGGCATGTGCATGGCTGTTGTGGAGGTGTCTGACAGTGAGGTGTGTGTTCTGATAGGTATGTTGGTGATAGCGGTAGTGGATGTGGATGTAGTGCATGCAGGTGTCAGTGTAGACTCAACTGGGAGGGAGGTGGAGATGGAGGAGGACGGGGACACAGTAGGGGCAGTGGATGTTGGTATGTCTGCATCTGGATGGTGTTTGTGTGAGTGCCTGTGGGATGATGTGTGGTGCTTGTGTTTGCCTGAACCACTCTTGTGTGTTGTCTTGTGTGCATGCTCATCTGCCTGTGTGATTGGGATCGGTTGAGGTTGAGGGGAATGGGATTGGATAGAGGAAGTTGGAGGGGGGAGGTTTGAAACAGGGACAATGGCTGCCATCAGAGAGGAGGCCAGAGCCTGGATTGATCTCTGTTGGTCCGCCAAGCCAGTGTGAATGCCCTCCAGAAATGCATTGGTCTGTTGCATTTGGGCTGCCAGCCCCTGGATGGCATTCACAATGGTTGACTGCCCAACAAAGATGGATTGCAGGAGGTCAATAGCCTCCTCACTCAGGGCAGCAGGGCTCACTGGGGCAGGGCCTGAGGTGCCTTGGGCAAAGGTGATGCCCACCCTCCTGGGTGAGCGAGCACGGGCAACTCAAAGAGGGGCTGCTGGGAGGTCAGTGCTGGTATGGGGGTGGCGGATGTACCTGTAGCTGGGGTGGGCACAGAGGTGTCCGCCACCACCAGGGAGCTTCCATCGGAGGAGGTATCTGTGTCCGAACTGTCCCCTCCAGTCTCCGCTGTGGTGCTCCCCTCGCCCTGCATCCCACTGGTGCCCTCACCGTCGGTGGAATCTGTCTCCTGGGTCCTGTGGGATGCAGCTCCCTCCGTCGCCGGTGCCTCTGCTCCTCCGCCAGATGATGCTAATACACATAAAGACAGGATGACAGAACAAAAAGTGGGGGAGACAAAGGATACACTTGGTCAATGGCTGCACCAACACCACCGTTGGCGTACACAGCACACTCACACATAGGGAACAGGCCTATGCACTATGCAATTCACTACCAGTAACAATGTTAGTCACCAGGGCATGGAAGGAACACATACCGCCAACTGCAGCACACTGGGGACCCACACAGCCCTGCCCAGTAGTGGATGCCTACAAGCTAAGTAGAATGACTTTCACATCAGTACCCTGGCCAACATGGGACCTACTCTGCAATGTGAGGCCTGGCCTAGGGGCACCCACAGACAGACACCCCCCACCCGGATAACACCCCACCAGGCATAAGTAGTAAGGATGGGCACTGTACTCACCCCCTTGTGGCTGCTGTGATGCCCCCAAGCGCCCATCCAGCTCAGGATAGGCCACCGCCAGTATGCAGATCATCAGGGGGATCAGGGTTCGACAGGCACCCCTTCCACGCTGGGAGGCCATCCCCAGCTGGGTCTCTGCCGTCTTCCATGCCCAGCGTCTCAGGTCTTCCCACAGTTTCAGACAGTGGGTGCTCAGCCTACTGTAGACCCCCAGGGTCCACACGTCCTTGGCGATGGCACGCCATATACCCTTCTTTTGATGGGCGCTGACCTGCAGAGGAACTACACACAGGGAAAGGTATTGGTCAGACTGTCCTCCCTCTTACACTCATAGCCTACCATACCCCTTCCCATACCCTTTTGCTCAGACCTGGCCCAGCATGCAAGCAGCACGCCGCCCAAGGGACATCCACCAACGCCCTCCTACACAAGGCCTTCCCACACCCCACACCATCCATTAATGCCCCATGCATCGTGCTGACAGTGTACTTACCTGTTGGTCTGGAGGCCCATACAGCAGTCTCTCCAACTCCGCCGAGGTGAAGGCAGGGGCCCTTGTAGGTTCCAAACACAGGTCGTAGCAGCACATGCAGTGGAGGTCCTCTCCTGTTGAAGGTCAGGTAGCAAGTGAGTGAACAAATATAAAATAGTGGTGACATCTGCAGCGCTGCATGCCGTCACCGCCGGTGTACATCACCATTGGCCTTTGTACCTCATAGGGCCCAATATTATCCAATGAGGTGTTGCAGGCGGTTTCCGACCGCCTCCCGCTATGACGCACAACATCAGCGAAATGAATTCACTTCCACCTGTCCCTCCACCCAGGACAGGCGGACGCCATTTCAGGGTGGGGGTGCAGGCCCTGTATTATAACTGTGTCACAGATCACAATTGTACATACAGGACAGATGCCACTGATACATTTCTCACTCTTTTGCCCCATAGATTGCTACCGCTGCGAATGAACAGGAGATGGAGACATACCCCCGTGTACAGACCACTGGTGGACTTGGCAACAATGGAGGACAGGCACATTATCCTCACTTATAGACTTGACAGGGCTACAGTCACAGAGCTGTGTGCCCAACTGGGGCCTGACCTAATATCTGCTATCCTTCACCCCACTGGTATCCCCCCTCTTGTGCAATTCCTATCTGTGCTCCATTTCTTGGCAACTGGTTCTTTCCAAGTGACAGTGGGCTTGGCAGCAGGAATGTCACAGCCAATGTTCTCAATAGTGCTGACAAGAGTGCTGGATGCCCTGATTAAACACATATGCAGCGTCATTGTTTTCCCCCAGGTGGAGGATTTGGCCACAGTGAAGGCTTTCTTCTATGCAATGGGACATATCCCCAACATCATTGGGGTAATTGATGGCACACATATAGCGTTTCTCCCCCACAGCAAAATGAACACTCAATGAATGTCCAGATGGTGTGCCTGGTGGACCAGTACATCTCCCACGTCAATGCTAAGTATCCTGGGTCTGTGCATGATGCCTTTATCCTGAGGAATAGCAGCATCCCAAATGTGATGGCCCAACTGCAGAGGCACAGGGTGTGGCCAATAGGTGAGCCCATGGTTCCCACCCAGTATATGTTGGTGTATGAGTATGGTGTGGGCCATAAGGGATAGTGTGTGGCTAAATGTTGTCCCTCCATAATTGCAGGTGACTCAGATTACCCCAACCTATCATGGCTACTGACCCCTGTGAGGAATCCCAGGACAAGGGTAGAAGAACGTTACAATGAGGCACATGGGCGTACAAGAAGGATTATAGAACTTACCTTTGGCCTCCTGAAGGCCAGGGTTCGGTGCCTCCATCTAACAGGTGGATCCCTGTGCTACTCACCCTAGAAAGTCTGCCAGACTTCGTGGCATACTGTATGTTGTACAACCTTGCCTTGAGACACCATGTGCCTTTTCTGCAGGAGGAGGAGGCCTGAGTTGGCCCTGTGGCAGCAGTGGACCCTGTGGACAGTGAGGATGATAAGGCAGATAATGAGGACAACAGAACTGCAGTGTTTCAACAATACTTCCAATGTCACACAGGTAAGACAGTGTAACATCACATTTCATTGTCATTTGTTTGTTTCACATTGTCACTGGCAGGCTGTGATTTCCCACTTCTATGCCCACTCACTGTACCCTTTGGACACTCTTTTTGCAGATGTTGGTGCCCCACTATCGCTCCTGGTGTGTTCACTGCAGCCAACTACAAGTCTGTCTTATGTGCACATTACTGTACATTTGGTTTGCAATGTTTGAACCTTGTTAAACAAATACATACTTAAATCATTTGACATACTCCATATTTTTTCAAAGTGTGTTTATTGAAATGCTATGAGAAAAATGTGGTAGTGCAATGGGCTGGTGTGATAATGGAGAAAAGTCCAGGGTATTGTTCCAGTCATTTGTAGCACAGGTGCATTCTCCAAGGGGACATAGGAAGGGGAGCAATGGCAGTTCAAGGTGGACAGGGTGACAGAGTGGGACACAAGGGTGACAATCAGGAGAGTCTTATTTCCTGGTGGGTTTTGGCAATAGTCTCTGGCTTCTGCCTGGATCGCAGGGAACGTTTGCAGGGTGGTTCACCTTCTGCAAGGGGAGGGGGGTGCTGGTGGTGTGTTGGTCCTGTGGCAGGGCCTCCTGTCCACTAGCGGCAGTGAGGTGGAGGGCAGTTCAGTAGCCTAGCTAGTGGCAGGGGCCCGCTGTTGTAAGACTGCCTCCCTCATAATGTTGGCCATGTCTGCCAGCAACCCTGCTATGGAGACGGGGGTGGTGTTGATGGCCTTCAAGTCCTACCTAATCCCCTGGTACTGTCCCTCCTGCAGCCCCCTGTTCTCCTGCACGTTGTCCAGGATCCGGGCCAGCGTATCCTGGGAATGTTGGTATGCTCCCAGGATCTAGTGAATGCCTCCTGGGGAGTCGGTTCCCTGGGCCTGTCCTCCCCCTGGCACACAGCACTCCTCCCAGTTTCCCTGTTGTCCTGTGCCTCTGTCCCCTGAACCGTGTGCCCACTGCCACTGACCCCAGGTCCCTGATTGTCTTGGGTGCGAGGTGTGCCCTGGGGTCCCTGTAGTGGTGGACACACTGCTGATTGACGTGTCCTGGGGACAGAGGCATGTGTACTCTGGATGGGTGCTGTGGTGGTGTTTCCTGAGGGGGGAGGCTCTGTGGTGGTGTGTGACTGTGACTGTTGCTGGGTAACCGACTGTCCAGAGGTCCTTGAAGGACCAGGTTGGTCATCCAGATCAAGGTGACCAGAGTTGCTGTCATCACTGTGGGCCTCTTCTGTGGGGGGACTGGAAGTTGCTGGCACCTCTTCTCCGCTGACAGTGACTGGGATACCGGTGGAGATGTAAATTGTTCTGTGTGTGACATATTGTGCATGGGTGGCTTGCCCTCTTTGAGTTTTTTTGCCCTGGCAGCTTTCACTTGTGTGAGTTGGTATGTGGTGGGCTAGCTGATTTTCTCTAGTGTGCATGCTTTAGTGATAGGTGTCCATGTAGGTCTGTGAGTGGTGTCCATGCATTGGAATGGCATGCAGGGCTTGGCATTAGGATGAGTGAGATGTGATGGTGGGGGGTGTGGAAGGTGGTGGTGAGGGTATGTGATGGCATGCAGGTGGGGGGGGGTGATAGAAATAGAGAGTTGACTTACCAGAGTCCAGTCCTCCTGCTACTCCGACCTGGCCCTGAGGATGAGTGATTGCCAAGACTTGCTCCTCCAATGTTGTCATTTGTGGGGAGGAGGTGGGGTTCCACCACCAGTCCTCTGTACAGCGAATTGGTGTTTTGCTGCAATGGAACACGCCTTCCCCCGTAGGTAGTTCCACCTCTTCCTGATGTCATCCCTGGTTCTTGGGTGCTGTCCCACAGTGTTAACCCCATCCACGATCCTCTGCCATAGCTCCATCTTCCTAGCAATGGATATGTGCTGCACCAGTGCTCCAAAAAGCTGTGGCTCTTCCCGGATGATTTCCTCCACCATGACCCTTAGCTCCTCCTCAGAGAATCTGGGGTGTTGTTGTGGTGCCATGGGTGTTGTGTGAGTGGTGTGGGTGAGGGTGTGTAGGATGATGAGTTGGGGTGTGTGATGTAAGGTGTGTGGGTGGTGTATAGGTGATGGTGGTGCCTGGGTCTGGTCTTGTCTGTGGTCATGGTGTCTGTCTCGTGCCAATGGTTTGTAGCCGTAAAGGGGTGTGGGTAATGTGGATGTGGGTGTGTGGGTGTGGTATGTGTATGTGTGCCAGGTGTGTGTAGTTTGAATTGTCCAATGTGGTGTTGTTTTATTTGAGTGTGTGTATTTTGAGCGCGGTGGTATGTATCGCCAATGGTTTACCACCATTGAATGTCCGCTGTGGTGATTCGTGGGTCATAATGTGGTGGGCGTTGTTCTGTTGGCGTAACGGTGTGGGGTTTGGTACCGCCAGTTTATCTCTGACCTTTGGTGTGGCGGAATTGTGTGTGTGGCTGAATAGTGACGGATTGGTGTGTGTGTCATAATATGGTGAACGGATATCCGCCGCAGCGGAGGAATGTTGGCGGCAGTCAGCGTGGCGGTAAGTGAGATTTACTGCCAATGTCATAATGAGGGCCTGAGTGTCCAATATTTCCCAACCATCTAAGAATATTGAATGAAGACATTGAACAAGAGGAGACAATTGTAACTGATATAGCAATGGACCGCTCAAAAAGCAGCCAGAGTTCCGGATTTCTCAGTCAGGATCCTCTTGGATCAGCCAATAATCAATAATGAAGCTGCCATAGCAATGAATGAGGTGGAGACAGCCATGCAACAAGCAAGAGAAGAAAATGTTGACTTGCAGCAGTTAGAAGAACAACTAAATGATGAGCCGAAAGAAGTATGTGTCACTCTGCTCTGGAACGCCGGTGGTTCCAAATATATAACGTGTGCCACCGTGACTATAAACAAACACTTCTTCTTTGCTTCACAGAAGATCAGCACTCCAAGGAAAATTGTAGTTGAATTTATTGACGGTTCACAGGAACGCTTTTCAGCATTGGTGCCTTCGTCAACCTATCACAAGGCATGTTTGTTTCTCCAGATCTTGAGTAAAATGTTATACAATGCATTGTATATATCTTGAATTAGATTTATAATGAAATTATGCCATTTTCAGTTTAAATAATAATGTAGTTCAATTAGGAATATCGCCGATATGATCATCTGATGTTATAAATAGCAAACAAACATGGTGTGTGACAGGTTGACGAAGGCAGCAGTGCCAAAACGCGTTCCTGTGAACCGTTAATAAATTCTATTACAAATTGCCTTGGAGTGCCGATCTTCTGTGAAGCAAAGAAGAAAGTGCTTATATATATATATATATATATATATATGTATAGGTGAAAGTGAAAAATAGAGCATGGATTCCCACATGAAAACAATTAATGTAAGTGTTCAGGTTTTGAGCCAATTCTTTTATATGTTGGTGGACAAGGCACTGGGAAAAGCCTTTTAATTCAAGTTCTAACCACCTTTCTACAAAGGCTGAAAACTCCATTTTGTCATGTGTTGCAATGGTGCCTACCTGTTGAACACAATAATAAAATGGAGTACCAAAACTTATCTGGTGAAGCTTGTAACAAAGTTTCCAGAGTGCTGAAGAAATTAAAGCTTTTAATCATTGATGAGGTGAGCATGGTCTCAAACTTAATGCTTGCCTGCATTTGAGAATGCAACAGATATTAAAGATAGAATATAATGTTGTTTTTGGAGGAAAACATGTAATTGTTTTTGGTGATTTATTATAACTTATCCTGTGAAAGGAGAGCCTTTATTTAAGACACTCTTAATCAATCAATCAATCAATCAATCAATCAGAGTATTTTATTTGTAAAGCGCACTACTCACCTGTGAGGGTCTCAAGGCGCTGAGGGGGGGGGGGGGGGGGGGGTAGGCTGCTACTGCTCGAACAGCCATGTCTTGAGATCTCTACTGAAGGTAAGTAGGTGCTGTGTCTGACGCAGGTGGGTGGGAAGGGTGTTCCATGTCTTGGCGGCGAGGTGGGAGAACGATCTGCCACCGCGGGTCTTTCTGTGGATGCGTGGGATGGTGGCGAGGGCAAGGTCGGCGGAGCGAAGTTGTTGGGTCGGGGTGTAGAAGGAGAACTGTCTCTTGAGGTATTCTGATCCGGAGTTGTGCAGTGCCTTGTGAGCATGGATGAGGAGTTTGAACGTGATTCTCTTGTTGACAGGGAGCCAGTATAGGTCTCTCATGTGGGCTGTGATGTGGTTGTGGCAGGGGATGTCCAGGATGAGGCGTGCAAAAGCTTTTTGTTTGTGTTGCAGTCTTTTCTGAAGCTTGGCCATGGTTCCTGTGTAGAGAGCATTGTTGCAGTCCAATTTACTGCTTACGAGGGCTTGGGTGAACGTCCTTCGGGTTTCAGTGGGGATCCATTTGTAGATCTTATGAAGCATGAGGAGAGTGTTCAAGCAGGAGGAGGAGATGGCGTTGACTTGCTGGGTCATTGATAGTGATGAGTCCAGGATGAATCCCAGCGTCCGTGCGTGGTCGGTGGGTGTCGGTGCGGTTCCCAGTGTGGCAGGCCATCAGAAGTCGTCCCATGTGGAGGGGGTGGAGCTGAAGATGAGGTCCTCAGTCTTGTCGGAATTCAGTTTCAGGCAGCTGTTCTTCATCCATTCGGCGATGGCTTTCATTCCTTTGTGAGGTTGCTCTTGGCGATGGCGGGGTCCTTGATGAGGGAGGGGATCAGCTGGGTGTCATTGGCGTATGAGACGATGTTGAGGTTGCGCGATCAGGGCAATGTTAGCGAGTGGAGCCGTGTAGACGTTAAAGAAGGTCGGGCTGAAGGACGAACCCTGGGGTACGCCGCAGATTATTCTGGTGGCTTCAGAGCGGAATGGAGGGAGGCGGACTCTCTGAGTTCTGCTGATGAGCAAGGAGGTGATCCAGTCCAGGGCTCTGTCATGGATTCCTGCGTTGTTGAGGTGTGTGCGTAGGGTGTGGTGGCAGATGGTGTCCAACGCGGCTGAGAGGTACAGGAGGATGAGGGCCTCAGCTTCACTGTTGTCAATTATGGTAGTGATGTCATTGGTGGCTGCGATGAGGGCAGTTTCAGTACTGTGGTTGCTGCAGAATCCGGATTGGGATGGGTCCAGAGTGTTGTTCTCCTCGAAGAAACTGGTCAGTTGTTTGTTGACAATTTTCTGTATGACTTTTGCCGGGAAGGGGAGTACGGAGATGGGCCGGAAGTTCTTGAGGTCCTTTGGGTCCGCCTTGGGGTTCTTGAGGAGGGCATTGATGTCAGCGTGTTTCCAGCTGTCCGGGAAGGTGGCAGTCTCGAAGGAACTGTTGATGATCTTCCGGAGTTGGGGTGCGATGACGGAGTCTGCTTTGTTGAAGATGTGGTGAGGGCAGGGGTCACATGGTGAGCTGGAGTGGATGGTGTTTATGATTTAAATGGTGTTGTTGTCATTGACGTGGCTCCAGGAGAGTAAGAATCTGGTGGGTGGTGAGTCTGTGGTGTTGGCGGGGGGTCTGAATACTAAAGCTGTCATGGATGTCTGCAATCTTGCGGTAGAGGAAGGTGGCTAGGGAGTCGCAGAGGTCTTGTGATGGGGATGTCATTGATGTTGGAGCTGGGGTTGGAGAGCTCCTTCACGATGTTGAAGAGCTCCTTGTAGCTGTGTGCACTGTTGTTGATGTGTTCTTTGAAGGCGGTTCTCTTGACGGTTCAAATGAGTTGCTGGTGTTTGCGGATGGCATTCTTGAAGGCTGTGTGGTTGTCCGGTGTCTGATCTTGGCGCCACTTCTTTTTGAGTCTTCGGCATGTTTGCTTGGATTCTTGGAGGTCGGCGGTGAACCAGAAGGCCTTTCTGTCGATGCGTCTGTTAGAAGGTTTCTTGATCGGAGCAAGACTGTTGGCACAGTCGTCGATCCATTGCCTGAGGATGCGGGTTGTTGTGTCAGTGTCAGTGGTGTCGATAGGTGGGTTCCGGGAGAGGGTAGTGATTAGTTGGTCTTCGGTGACCTTGTTCAATCTGCAGTAGGGAATCCATTGCAGGTGATGGTGTGCTGTGGGTTTCTCAAAGGAGAAGTGGATGCAGTGGTGGTGGGTACAGTGGAGTTTGGTGGTGTGACTGAAGGAGACATGTTTGCTGGCAGAGAAAATGGGGTCGAGCGTGTGTCCTGCGGAGTGGCTGGGTGTCATGACGAGCTGCTTGAGGCCGAGGTTGGCGAAGTTGACGAGTAGGGTGGTAGAGTTGTTGTCGTTGGTGTTCTCAAGGTGGAAGTTCAAGTCCCCGAGGAGTATGTAGCCTGTGGATGCGAGAGTGTGCGTGCTAATGATGTCGGTGATGCAGTCACTGACCTGCTGTCGGGGTGGAGGGGTCTGTAAACGAGGGTCCCTCTGAGGGTTGTGTTTGGGTCGGTGTGGATCTGGAACTGCAGGTGTTCAGCAGTGCTGATGGTGACTTCTGTGCTGGTCGTGATTCTGAGGGTATTCTTGTGGACAGTGACGATGCCTCCTCCTGGTCTGTTGGAGCCGTCCTTGCGGGTGATCTTGTAGCTGTCCGAGATGGCTATGGTGTTGTCGGGTGCTGAAGAGGGGTTCATCCAGGTCTCAGTCAGGAAGGCGACATCTGCGGAGGCTGAGTCGAGTAGATTCCAAAGTTCGACGGCGTGTTTGTGGACGGAGAGGGTGTTGAGTAGGATGCATCTGAGATGGTTGTGTCCTACCTTGGTGGGTGGGTCTTACATGAACAAACTCCTAATTGTTTAGGAAGCATTGGAAATGTAAACATTTGGTTGACTTTCCAATACATAGAACTAATTAGAAACATGGGGCAAGCGTTTGATATGGAGTATAGAAATATTCTGAAGGACATCAGAGTAGAAATACTGTCAGTAGAAGGAAAACCATGCTTGGCAACCTAAATTATAAAGAATATATTTCCTTTAAAAGAATCTGCAGCACAGCTAATGTTTAAATTTTGTTTAACAACAAAAATTCATTGTGTGCCTAATGCCTACTCTTCAAGAATGCATCTCTTACAATGAAGAACTGCAGTAACAATGGTGTTGAATGAAAAACTACAGTCCAAATAGGAAAAGTTTCCAAAACTGCAGAATTAGAAACGTGTCTGTTTGTAGGAACTGCAGGGTGATTTTGTCAAAATGTAAATGTTGAAGAAGGGATAAGTTAATGGAGCCATGGGCAAAATAATTGTTTTTATTTTGTATCCTAATACAAATGAGGTTGAATTCTTAACAAATAAATATGATGACCTTGAAAGTGTAAAGCAGATAGCAAGGACTGGTGCACCTTTCTTGCTTGTAAAAGACTTGTATGTTTGCAGAAACAGTAGCTTTAGCATGTGCTGCGACAATTCATAAGTCTTGAGCTAAGTATAGATGCTGCATTTATTAACATTGGTAGCACCATATTTAAGGAAGGTATATCATATGTAGCATAGTCCTGGGTTAGCACTTTGTCCAGTTCACATCTCATAGTTTGATGATAGTAAAGTAAGCGCTGATTTGAGCTGTGTGATAGAGTATAAGCATTTGAGAAACCTGTATGCTCCTCATTTGGGACAGTACCCAATTTATAAAAAGTCTACAATATTACCAAAATCAAAGATTTTGAAGGATTATGCTGATGTTCCTGATAAAAAGAGGCAAAAAAGAAAAGAAGGACGTATTGGAGAAAAACCGTAGTAACAAAGCTGGTGAAATTGTAGGTTACCATTTCTCAAATGTCTCTTTAGTCAGCTGCTATCCTAATGTAGTTCCTAACGCATTACTCTCTTTACCTGCTCTGGTTCACACAATTAAACAGAAAGGATAAAAGATTTTGCTGTGGACTCCTTAGCTTGTTGGAATGTTTGTCTAGTGATAGAACTAAAACATATTCTGCATCTCATTTTAGAGATCTAGTAGATGTGTGCACCTGATCTGTACACTTCACAGAAAACACTCAAGAAGATGCACAAGAATTCTTGATGGTCATACTTGGTATCTTAGAAGAAGAAATAGTACCTATTGACAACCTATTTGGAATAAGTTACTCATGGCAGCACGTCTGTGACAATTGATCCTTTTCTTCAAAAACAGAAATAGATTCAGAATGATTTAAGTCAGTTTTGACAAATTGTTTAAAGATGCATCACAGAATAATACCTACACGAAATGCAAGTCGGATCGGATATCAACTTTGAACATAAGAAGGACTGGTAAGTATATTGTCTAAATTGGAAATTAATTACAAATTTTGAAGCAGGGTAAATTTCAATTTGTAGTAAAACATATGCCATATATACATGTACAGCCATTATTTTCCATACAGGAGTAAGTGTTACATTTGGACATTACAGCATCTACGTAAAAAATACAACTGGATGGACAGAAAGCAATGATACTAAACTGCCAAATTCTTACCTTCGGCTTCTTTAGCCAAAATTCTAAGGAGGATTACTACTGGAGAAATAGGCTAATACATGTGTGGGATTTTTAATACGACATCGGCATCATATGGCCTAACAAGGGAGATGTCTTTCTAAAGAATTGTAAGTCTTCAAATCTTCTTTTTCTTTGATGGAAACCACAGACATAGCACTAAACTGAAAATAGAGATTAGAAACGTTGCACTAGGACAAACATCTTCAGAAGATAAAAAGAAAGACTACTGAAATTTTGTTTCAAGAACTAGAATTATTCAAATTATTCAAATATTAACATCACTGGTATAATCTACTATTGTTTAATGGATTACTGGACTCTGTGACATCATGTGGCCTACCAAGGGTCATGTCTTCAGACATCTTTTTAACTACTAATATGATTCATACACATCAATTATATTATAATGCTAAAGTATCCTTTACATAATTTCACAAGTATAGCTAAAAAGGTTTGGTAAATATTTGTAGTGAGTGCCCTACATAGTAAAGTTAATTTTAAATAATGTGCTATGTACTGTGTTTTTTTTTTAAAGTTCATATGACTGTTTTTACCCCCACACTGTTTAAGGATGAGTATCTATATTCACTTAACTTATAGTGCAACAGTATAGAGGTTGAGAACAGTGGAGGAGGATATATGACATGCTTAAATAATATCTGTAATTGTTTTACAGTAGTATACATTTCTTCTGTCTTCTTTTACCATCATTTTCTTTATTACGGATAGCTTAACAATATGAAAGTTTAACTTTTCTTTATCCCTTGTCTCTTACACAGATAAAAGGACCTATTTATTGTGATAATGTAGGTAACTAACTACATCTTTCTTCATTGATGGAACATCCATAAATATACCCAACTGCACATAGTTAATTAGGCTGATACATACATTGAGATATCCATCGACACCCTGATTCATACACTGAGACAAACAGGCATACACTGATAGACACACTAACACACACAGCCACACAGTGGTATATACAGTAATACACCCAGACACACAATGAAGTATAGACTTACACACCCATGTACACATTAATGCATACACTAACACACACACAGTGACAGTCACTGATATATACACTGACACACCCAGGAACACACTGATGCATACTCTTATGCTTACAGGTATATACTAATGCCAACACTAGCACATTAGACAGAAACTGATGCATACACTGACATACCCAGGCAAACAATGACACATACACAAACACACCAAGGTACACACTTATCCATATACTAGCACACCTAGGTTCACACTGACATATATGCCTACATACTCAGGCAAACACTGATGCACATACTAACACAGCTAAGTACCCACTCATCCATATACTGATACACAGACTGATGTATAGACTAACACACCCAGGTACACGCTAATGCATACACCAACACACAGATACACAGCAATGCACACACAGACACACACACTCAGACACTGATGCATACAGTGACAAACCCAGACAAAGGCCGATGCATACACTAACACAGCTAATTACACAATCATCCATACACTGCTACACATCTAGCACACATTGATGTGTAGACTAAGACACCCAGGCACACACCAATGCACACACTGACACACACACGGACACACACAGTGATGCACACACTAACACACCCAGACAGACACTGATATATACACTGACACACCCAGGTACACACTGGTGCATATACTGATACATGCAGGCATATACTAATGCAGACACTAACAAACCCAGACTGACATTAATGCTGACACTGATGCATACACTAACATACCCAGGCAAAAAGTGACATGCACACACACACAGGCACACTCAGCCATACATTGAGACATCTAGGTACACACTGACATATATGGTGGCATACCCAGGATAACACTGAAGCATACACTAACAAAGCCAAGTAACCACTCATCCATACACTGTTACGTATCTAGCACACACTGACGTATAGACTAACATACCCAGGCACACACTAATGCATACTCTAACACACACAGATACACAGCAATGCACACACTGATACACCCACTCAGACATTGATGCACACAGGGCCAAACCCAGTGAAACACTGAGGCCTGCACTAACACAGCCAGGTACTCACTCATCCATGGTCTGATACATAGCAAGCCCACACTGACATATAGACTAACACACCCTGGCACACACTTATGCACACACTAACACATACAGACACACAGTGATGCACATGCTCATGCAAGCAGACAGACAGTATTATGTACACTGACATAGTCAGAAAAACACTAATGCAAACCCTACCACACCCATACATACACTTGTCCATACAGTCACCCACCCAGGCACACCCTGACATATATGCTGAGATGCCTATACAAACACTAATGTATAGACTGACATACCCACTCAAACACTGATGCATACCCAGAAAACACACTTATTCATGCACTCATGCACCTAAGTACACAGTTGTGCAGAGTAACACACCCATGTAGACATTAATGCATACAGTATCACACCCAGGCATATGCTGACACATACAGTAAGACAGCCAGGCACACATTGATGGTCACAGTCACTAAGCGAGACATACACTAATATATGGATTGATACACATACTTATGAACCAGTACCAACACTAATACAAAAAGTACTATTTCAAATCAAAAATAAAAACACGGACACAGATATTTGTAGTAACTATGTCAGTTCTAAAAAGAACCTTTTTTAAAAAACATTTAAAAAAAATACTTTACATTTTCTTTTTAAACGATTTAAAAAATAGTCTGTAAACAATAAAACTATGCAAACGGTTGCACATTCAAAAAACATTTTTTGGACTGTAAAATAGCAGTGCTTGGCGAGGCCGCAAGTTATAGTTACCTTAGAGCATGAGTTATAGTTACTTGAGATAACTATAACAGGTACATTTCTATGGTTTTTTACATTTAAAATGTGAGCCTAACTATAAAATACCTGTAACCTTTGGCTTTTTAAGTGAATTTCTTTATTTTTTTTAAATTCTATTTCATAACTATAATGTCCTATAACCTTTGTTTTTCAGTGAATTCCTATGGGTTTTCTAACACAAAGTAATTTTCATTACGATATGTTATGTTAATCCAACTACCGCTGTGCACTGCTTTCGGCCGTGTGCGTCATCGGTTGGCCGCAGGACTGGGCCTTTTGCCAGGCCCTGTAGCCAACCCCTTGTAGCCACCCAACCTTGCCCTGCACATGGCCTTAGGCTGTGCACGGTGGGGATGGCCACAGAGCATGGCCTGCGGCGAGCCCTGGGGCCAACCCCCCTAGCTACCCAACCCTTTGGGAGGGAGAGAAAGACTGTAAGAGGTTGAGAGAGATAGAGAGTGATTTAGGCTTTGAAGAATGATATACTTAGAATTATAGATTTCTGGACAAATTCAAAAGAAAATTTGTTTTTCAATTAAAAAGAGTGAGATCACCTTTCAGTATGCAACTTAAATATTTATAATTGAAAACCCTTAAGCTTTAGTGTGCATGTGTAAGACCTTAGCCACTAGGCCAGAGATTAATCCTTACTGTGCAGTTTCTAGACTTAGCTATGACATTCATCCCACAGATTTTTTAGATGAAATGTTCCATCACTAGGAATGTTTAACAGTGAAAACGCTAGAAAATAAACCGATGTACTGCCAAGTGATACTAGGCTTTGAACATTCAGCCTACTGAGTGACAGCACAAGAGCTTGACCGTTAGGGCAGAAGTGACTCTGTTCTGCTCTGCATCCAAACGTATCTATAACATTCGTACCAAACATTTTGCTAGTCTGACACTTAAAAGTTGTATGGAGAGACCATTACAATACCAATCTCTCTCTCTTTTCCATCCTTTTATGGGATGGAAGAGAGAGAGAGAGAGTGACTGGACCACGGGGGAGCCTGAAAGCCCCAACGGTCTTAGCCGGCTCCCCATGTCCTACAGGAGCCAGCATTGCTCCCCCAAGCAGGGAGCTGCTTTAAATAGCAGCCCCCTGCTTGTGGGAGCAATGATTTTATCTGTTTTCCTGTACGCATATTTGGGTGCTGGTAAATAAATGAAAACTTCACTTTTTGCACATGCGAGCTGTTTGTCTGCTCTCACTTGCAGAAAGTGAAAGTATTTGTTATGACTTGGTGGGAGCTGTCAAAGCTCCCACCAAGTGAAAGCAAACAGCAGTCCCGGGAGTGGCGGTCCCCAGGGCCATCATTGGCTCCTCGATGGGGGCCGTGTGGGACCCTCTTCAACATAAAATAGCCCCAGGGAGGTTGTGGTCCCCAGGGCTGTGGGGGGGCAGACGGCCCCTGTATTTACTTTGATAATAGCCCTGGGGAGGTGGCCTACCCTGAGGTGGATGGGCGTTTGAGGGCAGCACAGCAACCACAGTTGCATACATCTCAAGTACTGACTGTATCCTGGGACTTTGCTGCCCATTATTGGGATTGGGTGCCTAAGTGCTGCCAAAGTGGCATTGCAGTCAATGCTACATGTGCATCAACATTTGGAAAAGGGCAATAGGCACCCTTGCTGAGTATCTAATGTAGTTATGTCCCCATGCTGTACTGTCAGTGGATTATCATCTCCCTGTCCATACCTCTCAAAGTCTGTAATGTGTAGATGCACAAACGACATCAGCACATGTGTGACACCATCCTGGTCCTACGATGGATGTGAGTGTCAATAGTACCCTAACCATTGTGTATGACCATCTTCAGCCTTCTGCATCAGTAGCTCAGAGGTGGCAGTCCACTCCCATCTATGTAGGCAGACTGCATATGTGATGTCTGACTATCCTTCCATCTTTGCCACTATGTAGATCATGTACTGTAACTGGTATAGATAAATTGTGGGGCTGGCATTACACTTCCAACACTGCACTGCCCTTCATGGGACAGGAGTACTGGCCTGAGAGCTGACTAGGCATATATGGATGATGCGCTGACTAAGGTGTATGTGTTGGTAGGCAACCTGGGAAACTGATACATGTAGATTTGATGAGGTATGATTGCACAGTTCTAAGATTCCTGGGGGCTATACTTGTGGGGATGTGTCCTTCCTAAGTATGGGTTGGTACTGGTGGTGGTGGTAAGTGCCCTGGGAGATCCCAGATCTGACACCATGGTGTGTATATGGCATGCCTAATGAATCCCTAGCTTGTCCTCTGCTGCATTGCTGACTGACTGCCTACATCATGTCGACGTGGATAGTTGGGGGCACTTGTGATGGCCTGTGACTCTTACAGCTTAGCTTGGCTACTAGGTTGTGGCAGATTAGGAGTGGTTTGGGTATTGCATTACACATCTGATGTGATGTGTCGAGGTGTCTGACTGGGATTGGCCAAATCTGAGTTGTCCTCCATGATGGCCTCACTATACTGAGTGGGCAGCCATGTGTAACAGCAGGCAAGTGTTGCGTGTTCAGTGTTTGGAGTTGACTACACAGTGATGGACATTTGACAGTGGACATGGACTATTCAGGTGTTGTCACTGTAGGGGACTACAGTGTATTGTTGTGTAATCTGCACATCCAATGGGTGATAGGGTTATGGTGAGGTAAGATGTGCAATCATACACAGTATTGATAATGCATCCAGGGCATGCTGTGCCAGCTTAAGAGGGCATAGGTTGGCATCATGGTGATTAGTCCAGTAGTGCTGTCCTACTTAGGTATTGCTGTAGGTGTGATGGTTGCCAGGCAGGCGTGGGAAGTAGTGCCATGCCATGACATAGGTAATGTGTCCTGGCAAATTAGATTTGTCACGACCTACTCGTAGTCTGTGTCTGTGGGCCATGGGAAGTGTGGCGAGGTTCTTGTTCTTGTAGGTTCTGCCTTGGCCCAAATAGGGGCGACCATTTTTGGCCGCCACAGTGGTGCTGATGGAGGGAACGCCAAAGGCAGTACGTGCTCTCCAGAAGGAGTCACTGAGGGGAAACAAAACCCAAAAGGGGAAAAAAACTCAAAAAAAGGAACTCCTGAAAAAATCAAAGGAAAAGACAATCAGAACAAAAAGGGAAAAATTACCAGGAAAAAGCTGGAACAAAATCAGAATATCAATATCTGACGCAGAGGAACAGGAGCGAAGACCACCACAAAAAGGAAGTGTTGCAGCGCAAAGAAAAAAAGGAAGCACACACCTTATATACCCAAAGAACAGGAAGTGACCGACAGTAAAGTAAAAAGTCACCATATTGAATTGGGATCAAGTCTTAGATTTCTGTAGAAAAAATATCATAGTGAATAGGGACCCAGTGCATGCAGGGACAAGGAAGGCATTCTGGGAAAGAGAAGGAAACAAGGGTAGAAAAGGAAAGTATAAGTGCGGACAAAAACAAGGATGACAGAAAAGAAGGAAGAATATGAAAGGTGAGTGGGGGATGCTGGATCTAAAGGGGAAGCGCTGCACCAATGTAAAAACGAGGCCCCATGCCCAATCTGGGGCCTCAACAAAGATAAGAAAGGCTCGGGCGCAGTGCATCCTGCTGCCGCGCACTGCGTCCCGAGCCGAACATTCGGCTCGCGCAGGGGCACGCTGCGCAACAAGATTGCCTAGCCATCTTATGCATAGTGACAGATGTACATGATTTGCAGTGTCAATGGGAGGTGTATGTTAACCATTTTGCCCCCTATCTCTCTCTCTCTCTCTCTCTCTCTCCCTCCCTCTCTCTCAATGTGTGCATCAGCATCATCTGGCAGAGGAGAAGGGACACAGGCAAGTGAGGAAGCAGAAGCCCACAGGACCCAGGAAGGTGGTGCCACCGACACCGAGGGACCCAGTGGGATGGAGGGCGAGGGGAGTGCCACGGGGGAGAGCGGATCCAACACATCTTCCGAATCCTCCTCTAGTGGACACTCCCTGGTGGTGGCAGCCCCATCAGGGACCACCCCAGCACCATCTCTCTCTGCCACCCCCTTTGTAGCACCACTCCCCCAGTTGCTCCCCACCCAGTTGCCCGTGCTCACTCACCAAGGAGGGTGGGCGTCTCCTTTGCCACAGGCACCTCTGTCCCTGTCCCACTCAGCCCTGTTGCCCTCATTGAGGCGGTTACTGACCTCCTGAGGTCCATCTCTGTGGGTTACTCAACCATCGTGAATGCCATCCATTGACTGGCAGCTCAGGTACAACAGAGCAATGCGTTTCTTGAAGGGATTTACGGTGTCATGGCTGTCCTCCAGAGATCCTTTCAGGCTCTGGCCACCTCACTGGTGGCAGCCAGTGTCTCTTTGTCCACCGTCACCCCTCCACCTACCTCTTCCCAAACCCCTCTCCCCACACCCATCTGGAGCACACATTCACACAGGCATACATCCACCTCAACAGGCAAGTTTGGTACTGACAAACACAACGACCACAAGACCCACCACCGGCATGCACACAGACAGCACACACCTGCAAACACAACAAAATCCACTCCCTGCACAGACTCCCCCACCACCTCCTTTTTCACAGACACTACACCTGACACTCCTGCAGGCAGCACATCATCATTTACATATCCAGCCACCTGTCTCATCTTACCCAGAGTCACTACAATATCAGACCCTCAGACATCCACCTCAGTCACCACATCCACACTCACCATAACCACCAGCACCCCCACATGCAGCACATGTACCATACCTGCAGACATCATCCCAACAGACAGTCATCTATCCAGCGTGGCATCTCCCAGCACCTCCTCCCCCCTCCCAAGACACCTAAACGCCTGCACTCACCCACCCAACAGACACCCTGGATCCCCTTGTGTCCTTCCCCAAGTCCAGCCCTTCCACCTCAAAGTCCTCCCCTAACACCCCTGCTATTGACCCTGTCCCTCCCCCTGCAAAAAATTCAAATCCCCTCCAAAGGCCAAGGCCCCCCACCCAAGGCCAGACCCAAGGACCCCCTGCCCAAACCCAAAGCCACAGAGTACCCTCCCAAGCCCAAACCCAAGGACCCCCTCCCAAGACCAAACCCCCTCTCCTCACCTCTGAAGTGCCTGTCTGCCCCTTTGATGTCCCTACCGTGTGGAGGTCATTTCGCTGTCAGGAGTCAAGTTGGCACATAGTGGGGTTCCGAATGTTAGTTTGGCATCCTCGAACATTGGACTTCTCTATGGGAAATTTTGTACATAGTTATTTATTTCTATTTATTTTGTTTACTCAGTACATTTCGACCAACTAGATGTTGGCATCCATCGAACACTACTTGTCCTACCTTTTTTTCTTCATGTCAGATTTGTGATTGTGATTCTTAGTTTGTGTGTGTGACGTGTGTGTGTTGGCTGTGCGTGCTGTTGTGCATGACCTGCATGTGTGTGTGTGGCACCCTGACATCAGTTCCGATGTGATGGGTGTGTATTGTGTGTGTGATATGATTGTGTAGTCACATGCATGAGTATAGCTACATTGTATATTGTTTGTGGTGCGATGGGTTGGTGTTATGTGGTTGTTGTGTGTGCGTTTGTGTGTGTGGTGTTGGCTATGTCCTATACGTTCTATGTGGTGTGGGTGTGGTGTGACAACACACTCATATGGGTGTGTGTTTTTGTTGTTTGTGTGGTGTTGTTATGTGTTGTGTGTATGCTTTGTGATGTGGATGTGTGCAGTGAGAGTGGTTGTGATGTGGTTGTGTGAGTCAGTGGTGTTGTGTATGAATGTGTTTAACAGTGGCGGTGTTGTGTGTGTGTGGGTTGGTGTGTGTATGTCACATGAGTGTTGGCCGTGGTGTGTGTAGTTTGTGTGTGTGTAGTATGCATGTGTGTATGTAGATGTGTGTGTGTTCATATGGGTGTACGGATACATGTATGTGTGGCCGTGGCAAGGCATCCCAGTTGTGTGTGTGGGTGTGTACTAGTGCCTTTCCCTCCAGTGTGTGCTAGGTATGTACTTACTGTTTTTGACACCGTCGCTGGGTTTGTCATCGTTGTACGACCAGGAGCAATGGGAGAGTTGAGGTTCCATGGCAGCTCCACTCAGCTCTGTGTTCCTGAAGGTGAGTGCTTCCTTTTATATCATCCGTTTCCGCCAGGGTTTTGGTGGTGGTGCGACCGCGGCAGAAACCCTGGCGGTGTGCAGCCTCGTAATATGTCAGGCATAAAATATACCCCCAGCTGGTCTGAAGGTGCCTACCGCCGTCTGCGGTGGTCAGACCGCACTAGCGGTACTGGCGGTGTATTGGTTGTATTCAGTTGGGAAGACCGCCATGGTCATAATATGGTGGACTTCACTGCCAGGCCGTTGGCGGTATGACCACCACCACGAACATGGAAGTCCCAAGACCACCAAACTCGTAATGATCACCTAAGAGTGTTAGCTATCTTCCCCATTAAAATGGCATCATCTGTACATAATAGAAGTAGGAGAAGACAGCTGTCAATGTATGGGATATCAATATATCTGGCTGCTAGAATTGTTTTAAGTCATTTATATGTACAATAAATATAAATGAGGCTAACACACCTCCTTGCCTGACTCCCCGAGCCAGTTTGAATAAGTCAGTACAACTACCTTTGGTGTTATATCTGACATGTGTCTTCAAATTAAAATCCAGATGCTGCAGAAAGGATATTATACCTATGTCAACTCCCATGTGTGCGAGTATGGACCACAACAATTCACACAATCGAAGGATGAGCTAAGTTCCATAAACGCTAAACGTAGTATGGTAATGCTATCAACAATTTACTTTGTAATTAGAAGATAAAGGGTAAGGCACTGTTACACAGTGCCCCAGAGTGCCCAAACCAGATCTAAAACCGTACTGTAGTTCAAATAGTACCCTCCTTCTCCTCTGCCTAGCTGATAATACTTTCCGTTATAACTCTGCTGTCATTGTAGTAGAAGAGTCAATCAGTGAGATTGGGCTATAACAGCTTGGGTTTCCTCTCTGCCCTTTTAAAATACTGGAACAATAAAAGATTGAGTCTATGATTTTGAGATTTCTGAAGAACATGTAGCATTTAGCACCTCGGTTACTAATGGCGTCCAGATCTCTATAATATGTTTTAAAAAGTCCACCATCTAGTCCGGGTGCTTTCAAAGAAGGGCTATTATTCATAGATTATCTCATTTATTTATATCTAATCTCATTTAGATACATGGGGGACAGGATATTGCACTTCTGGGCTATCCCTTGATACTAGAACTCTCTCCTGATAGATCTTTGAAAAATGTTTTATTTAGGCACCTGGCATAATTGTCAGATTTTGTTGCTCATGTTTATGAGGATCAATGAATGTCAAGTTGATAGGTTTCCAAAAGACGCTCAAGTTCTTTAGTCTACTAGCCTGCAGTATTTCTTTCCATTTTTTTATCTATTCATTCATTTTTCCTGTCTTGGTGCATTAAAAAGGATTTCTGCTAGGGTTCTTTTTGTCTTAGAGTAAACACCATGAAACCATTGGTCACTCTTTGGCTCAGTAGCTAATTCATGATTGCTGGTTAACATAGAGTTAGTTGAGATGGTGATCCTGTTATAAGAATCTAGCACTAAAACATTGTTAGGGTCATTAATATCCAAACAATTGTAAAAATCCCTCTTGCTAGACAGAATTCCATTTTGTAATATTTAATAGGGTTGATCTTATCCCATTTTAATTAGTGGCCACTATCTTGGATTGCCACTTCCAGGGTTACCAAGCGTCATATCTGAGCAGAACCAACAGACAATTGCAGCAATTTGTGGTTGCCAAAGAGCAGAGATTACACATAAGAAAATACATATGTCTCTAAAAGACTTCCCCACATAAAAATAGATTCAATCGCAGATGGTTGACCCTCCCAAAAAATATAGAATTCTAATAAAAAGTATTAAACATAAGCCCATGAGCACTCACAAGATTCCTCTCAGCAACATAGTTAGAAAGACTCTCTCAGCTTATCGAGACATCCAGAAAGGGTTTCATATATTTCTTATTGATTATCTTCTCCTACCTTTTCCAGATCTAAATTGACATTAAAATCCATTCGTAGTATCTGACCACTAGCAGGCAGTAAATGGAGTACCAGTTTGTGTTATGGTGCACTTGTTTAAACAGGGCACATTCATTTCCAATGTTGTTTTTATCAAAGTTATTATTATAAAATTAAATATAGAAACATTAAAACTGCATCCTTTGTTAGCCTTATGCCTTGCATATTGGGGTAGTCAATGTCCCGGCATTTAACATTACTGTTCAGCGGAGTGTCCACCCAGATGATCTTACCCGCCTTCACCCTATCTGACCTTGATGACACAATAGGATCAAAATACATCAAGTAGCCTTTACAGTGTAAAGGATAGATAGACCAGGTGTCCTGAATTAAAATCAAATTAAATGTTTTATAAAGTCCACCCAGCCAGGTTCAGATAACTTCATTAAGAACTCAGCAACATTCCATGACAAAATATAAAAATTGCTAGGAAGTAGACAAGGATTCAGTTGGGGAACATCATGTAACAGGACAAAACCTTTGTCACATTTTTTACCAGTATCCCTAGTATTATCACGATAGAATTTAGGTATTATCCAGCTCCATTGGCAAGAGTGGCTCCCCTGCTTTTTGTTCCTCATTTATGGCTGTACTAATACACATTATCTGTGACAATAGTTGTAGGGAGTATTTGTAGTAGAATGATCTCTACCAAATCAATCTAGACTCTGCATCCTTTTCAGAGGAGAAAAGTGATTGAAGGTTGAGACATTGCGTATTCCCAGAAGCAGAACTTTTAATCAGATGAGTCCACCTAATGTAGGAGGTTTGGTAAAGGTACCCCAGATGAACTTCCCTAATAGCACTTCCAGCATGGTAATATGCTCAAAAGCTTTAAATGAAGGGGATCGAAAAGTTGATTATATCAAAATCATACGTACTGGTTTTAATTGATCCCCCTGTTCAGCCAATCCTTCTTACAAATATCATTTCATTTGCTAGATCATAATGTGCCCCACTTTCCTCTAAAGCCAATGGAGTGTCATTACTTAGCTACTCATATGGTTCAGTTTTGGTAGGATAGAAGCTAGAGACATTATTTAAAACCATGAAAGAAGGAGTCGCTTCTGGAGAGATATTCATAGTCACCAGTGATCTTTTACTTCCCTGCACAGGTAATAATGGAATGCTGCTAGTTGTTGTCAGAACCGGAGAGAGTGTTTCCTTTTAAGGGCACCATTGTTTCCTTCAGCATGATTTACGCAAATGTTGCCATTGTTTTCTTTACAGTGCTTTATAGACATAGGCCCTCATTACAACCCTGGCTGTCGGTGATAAAGCAGTGGTATTACCGCCAATAAGCCGGGGGTAACAAAAATGGAATTATGACCACGGCAGAAACCGCCCACACAGACAGCCACTTTAACACACCACCCGCCACATCGGTAGCAACAAGCACCGCGGCGGTATCCGCCAACAGCCAGGCAGAAGACAATGTACCGCCCACACTATTACAACAGGCCTATCCACTACCTTTTCCAGGGGGGTGTCAATGACATCAAAAGCACAACAGAAACAGTACACAGAAGGCAAAGGACTCACCCCTGGAGACACAAGGAAGAACCACTCTGCCATGGAGACCGAGTTACGGGTGTTCCCCACACTTGTCTATCTCCTTCACTATGAACACCAACGCCGGCGAAGATGACCACGGTGTGTAATGCCGCCTAGCACACAAGGGAGGTGGGAAGAGAGTGACACACACACATGCAACACACCCCCCCACCCCCATACACACAAGCAGATGCAGTAACAGTACATACTCACCCTGTACCCCTCAGGAATAATGCAAGGACAAAAGGAATTGATTAAAGTGAGTGCAATAAGATAAAATTGTAGAAAACCGTGCTTCAAAACAAAACAGTATATGCATATACTCAAATGGAGGGACACAGCCCAGTCCACAATGTCCGTGGGCCACAGGGCCACATAACATAGGCCAAGGCCCCACTTGACTCCTGCAACGACATGGAGAGAACACAATCTGGTCAAAAATACACAGGCACCTCAGGGGGAAGGGAGGGGGCACCTCAGCCGGAAGATGGTACAACACCACTGGTCCTGGAGGGGGCAACATGCCAATCACTCTGTCCTGGGGAGTGCAAGGCCACAGTCTCTCTAGTGGGTGGTCTGCCCACTGCTTGGTCCTGGGGAGTGCAAAGCCAGAGTTTCTCAAGTAGGTGGTCTGCCCACTGCTTGGTCCTGGGGAGTGCAAAGCCACAGTCTTTCAAGTGGGTGGTCTTCCCACTGGTTAGTCCTGGGGAGTGCAAAGCCACAGTCTTTCAAGTGGGTGGTCTGCCCACTGGTTCTGGAGAGGGCTTTGTGCCCAGTGTGCTTCACCCTGGCAAGGAGGGAATGAGTGGATGGCTTCTTCCACTGGTCCTGGAGGGGGCCTTGTGCCAAGTGTGCTTCATCCTGGCAAGGAGGGGGTGAGTGGATGGCTTCTTCCACTGGTTCTGGAGGGGGCCTTGTGCCAAGTGTGCTTCATCCTGGCAAGGAGGGGGTGAGTGGATGGCTTCTTCCACTGGTTCTTTAGGGGGCTTTGTGTCCAGTGATGCAGCACTTGGGGAGTGCAAGGGCACAGTCTCTCACCTGGATGTCACACCCACAGGTTTTGCAGGGTCCAGGATGCACTACAGTCCATGGAGGAAGAACTACACACTGCCTGCTGGCGGTGACGGCTGCTCAGTGGTGGCAGTGGCGGGGCTGGTGTCAGGGCTGGCAGTGGTGGGGGGAGGCTCCAGCCAATCCCCAGCAGCCTCGGACGCCTGCCCAATGGGACTGCTGGAGGTGCTGCCAGTGGTGGGGTGAGGCTCCAGCCCATCTCCTGCAGCCTCCGACGGCTGCCCACTGGGGCTGCTGGCGGTGCTGGCAGTGCTGCAGACAGTGGTGCTGGTGGCGGTGCTGTTGTCGGGAATGCCAGTGGTGGGGGGGAGGCTCCAGCCCTTCCCCTGCAGGCTCGGACGGCTGCCCACTGGGGCTGCTGGTGGTGCTGGCAGTGCTGCAGGCAGTGGTGCTGGTGGCGGTGCTGTTGTCTGGAGTGCCAGTGGTGGGGGAGGCTCCAGCCCTTCCCCTGCAGCCTCGGACGGCTGAACCACCATGGTTGGTGTTGGAGGCTCAAAATCAGTCCCGGCACAAGGCCTCCTGGGTTTCCTGCCTGCAGGGTCAAGCCCCTTGCCCTTTCTAGATGGAGGTGACTCCTTGCCCTTCACCTTGGGAGCTGGTGATGCCTCCTTGCCCTTTCCCTTGGCAGCTGGTGGTGCCTCCTTGCCTTTCCCCTTGGCAGCTGGTGGTGCCTCCTTGCCCTTTCCCTTGGCAGCTGGTGGTGCCTCCTTGCCAAGCTGGTGTAGGTACACTGTCAGTGCTGATCACTGGTTCCCTGGAGCCTCTCCCACCTGCAGGAGCTGCTGACACTACTGTGGCGTAGACTCATTGGATAAGGTGCTTGCCTGGGTTCTGACCACCCTGGCCCGATGTGAAGGACGGGGGGGGTAGAGAAGAGCTCAATGGCAGAGTGGAAAAGCTTCTTAGGGACACTGGGGTGGGATGAGGGTGGAGGTTTGTGAGTGGAGGAAGAGGGAGTGGTTGTAAGAGGTGTCAGTCTGCTGTGTTTGGGTGCAGGTGCATGGGCTGGATGCTGTTGTGAGGTAGATGGCTGTTGGGTGTCTGAGTGCTTGTGTTTGTGTACTTTGGGAGGAGGGGGCACAGACACAGCGGGAGAGGACACAGGGGACGTGTGCATGGATGTGGGGGTGGTGACTGCCAGTGAGGAGTGTGTAGTGATAAGTGTGATGGTGATGGCGGTAGTGGATGAGGATGTAGTGCATGCAGGTGTGAGTGGAGATGCTACTGGGAGGGAGGTGGATGACAAGGAAGAGGGGGACACAGTGGAGGCAGTGGATGTTGGTGTTTCTGCATCTGGATGGTGTTTGTGTGAGTGCCTGTGGAATGATGTGTGGTGCTTGTGTTTGCCTGAGCCACTCCTGTGTGTTGTCTTGGGTGCATGCTGGTCTGACTGTTGGCTTGGGATAGGTTGGGGTTGCGGGGAATGGGACTGGGTAGAGGAAGTTGGAGGGGGGAGGCTAGAGACAGGGACAATGGCTGCCATCAGGGAGGAGGCCAGAGCCTGGATTGATCTCTGTTGGGCCGCCATGCCAGAGTGAATGCCCTCCAGGAATGCATTTGTTTGTTGCAAATGGGCTGCTAGCCCCTGGATGGCATTCACAATGGTTGACTGTGTGAGAAGGTAGCCTCTTTCTAGCATTGTTACCCCCACTTTTGGCCTGTTTGTGAGTATATGTCAGGGTGTTTTTACTGTCTCACTGGAATCCTGCTAGCCAAGACCCCAGTGCTCATAGTGAAAACCCTATATATATATAAGTCGCCTATTTGTCTAAGCTTCACTTAGTGAAGGTTAGGTGCAAAGTTACAAAGTGTGAGGGCACCCTGGCAGTAGCCAAGGTGCCCCCACACAGTTCAGGGCTATTTCCCCGGACTTAGTGAGTATGGAGACACCATTACACGCGTGCACTACATATAGGTCAATACCTATATGTAGCTTCACAATGGTAACTCCGAATATGGCCATGTAACAGGTCTAAGATCATGGAATTGTCCCCCATGCCAAATCTGGTATTGGGGTGCCAATCCCATGCGTCCCTGGGGCGCCAATGTGGACCCTGGGTGCTGCCAAACCAGCTGTATGGGATTTTCTCTGCAGCTACCCCTGCTGCCACCCCACAGACAGGGTTCTGCCCTCCTGGGGTCTGGGCAGCCCAGTCCCAGGAAGGCAGAACAATGAATTACCTCTGAGAGAGGGTGTTACACCCTCTCCCTTTGGAAATAGGTGTTAAGAGCTGGGGAGGAGTAGCCTCCTCCAGCCTCTGGAAATGCTTTGAAGGGCATAGATGGTGCCCTCCTTGCATAAGCCAGTCTACACCAGTTCAGGGATCCCCCAGCCCCTGCTCTGGCACAAAACTGGACAAAGGAAAGTGGAGTGACCACTCCCCTGTCCATCACCACCCCAGGGGTGGTGCCCAGAGCTCCTCCAGTGTGTCCCAGACCTCTGCCATCTTGAATCCAGAGGTGTGAGGGCCCAGTGGAGGCCTCTGAGTGGCCAGTTGCAGCAGGTGACGTCAGAGACCCCTCCTGATAGGTGCTTACCAACTAGGTGGCCAATCCTTCTCTGAGGGCAATTTAGGGTCTCTTCTGTGGGCTATTCCTCAGATAACGACTTGCAAGAATTCACCAGCGTTCCTCTGCATCTCTCTCTTTGACTTCTGCCAAGGATCGACTGCTGACTGCTCCAGGATGCCTGCAAAAATACAACAAAGTAGCAAGAAGCCTACCAGCAACATTGTAGCGCCTAATCCTGCCGGATTTCTCGACGGTTTCCTGGTGGTGCATGCTTTGGGGCCTGCCTGCCTTCAGCCTGCACTGGAAGCCACAAAGAAATCTCTTGTGGGTTGACAGAGTCTTCCCCCTGCTTCAGCAGGCACCAAACTTCAGCTTCACTGGTCCTCTGGGTCCCCTCTCATCATGAGGAGTGTGGCCCCTGGAACACAGGTGGTGGTCCTAAGTGACCCAGGCTGTCCAGTGGTCCATCTGTCCAAATTTGGAGGAGGTAAGTCGTTGCCTCCCATCTCCAGACAGTAATCCTGTGTACTGCGTGCACTGCAGCTGCTAGGGCTGCTGTGCACTCTTGCAAGGAATCCTTCATGCACAGCCAAGCCCAGGTCCCTAGCACTCTGTCCTGTATTGCTCAACTCGCTGAGTTGACCACCGGCTTCGTGGGACCCTCTTTTGTAGTGTTGAGACGACCACCATGTTCAGTCTTCTTGAACCCATGTTCAAGGGCTTCTGCCGGTGCTGCCTTCTTGTGCGTGGGCTCTCTGTGTTGCTGAGGGCCCCCTGTTTCTCCTCTCCCAAGTGGCGACATCCTGGTCCTTCCTGAACCCGGGCAGCACCCTTTTTCTTCAACCGCGACCTTTGCAGCTAGCAAGGCTTGTTTGCGGTCTTTTGCAAAGGAAACAGCTCTGCATCCTCCAGCACGCAGTGGGACATCTTCTGCGCAAAGGAGAAGTTCCTGGCCCCCTAGGTCCAGGAATCCGTCTTCAGTGCTTTGCAGTCTGTTGTGGTCTTTGCAAAATCCTCTATCACGACTTTAGTGTGTTTCTGGGGAAGTAGTAGCACTTTGCTCCAACTTTTCACGGTCTTGGGGTGGGGTATCTTGGACACCCTTAGTGTTTTCTTACACTCCCAGCGACCCTCTACACACTACACTAGGCCTGGGGTCCCTACATGGTTCGCATTCCACTTTCTTAGTATATGGTTTGTGTTGCCTCTAGGCCTCTTGCATTCTATTGTGTTTGCACTACTTTCTGACTGTTTTACTTACCTGATTTTGGTTTGTGTGTATATTTTGTGTATTTTACTTACCTCCTAAGGAAGTATATACTCTGTGATATTTTTGGCACATTGTCACTAAAATAAAGTACCTTTATTTTTAGTAACCATGAGTATTGTGATTCTTATAATATAGTACCTATATGATATAAGTGGTATAGTAGGAGCTTTGCATTTCTTCTAGTTCAGCCTAAGCAGCTCTGCTATAGCTACCTTTATCAGCCAAAGCTGCTAGAACACTACTAATCTACTAATAAGGGATAACTGGACCTGGCACAAGGTGTAAGTACCATCAGGTACCCACTATGAGCCAGGCCAGCCTCCTACAGACGCCCAAACTCCTGGGTGAGCGGGCACAGGAAACACGCTGAGGGGCTGCTGGGAGGGTGGTGCTGGTACAGGGGGTGGCAGCTTTACCTTTAGTTGGGGTGGTCACAGAGGTGTCCGCCACCACCAGGGAGCTTCCATCGGAGGAGGTATCATTGTCCCCTCCTGTCTCTGCCATGGTGCTCCCCTCGCTCTCCGTCCCACTGGTGCCCTCACCGTCGGTGGATTCGGCCCCATGGGCCATGTGGGATGTAGCTCCCTCTGTCGCCGGTGCTTCTCCTCCTCCGCCAGATGATGCTAATGCACAGAAGGACAGGGTGACAAAACAAAAAGGGGGGGAGAAAAAGGATACACTTGGTCAATGGCTGCACCAACACTACCGTTGGCATACACAACACTCTCACACAGGGAACAGGCCTACGCACTATGCAATGCACTACCAGTAACAATGATAGTCACCAGCCCAAGGACAGGAACACCAAACGCCAATAGCAGCATACCTGACACCCACAGACCCCTGCTCAGTAATGGATGCCTACTAGCTTGGTAGGAGATGGTGTTCATCAGCCTCTGCCCAACATGGGACCTACCCTGCAATGTCCGGCCTGGCCTAGGGGAACCCACAGGCCCACATCCCCAACCTGGAGACCACCCCACCACGTGCAAGTAGTATATTAGGAAACTGTACTCACCCCCTTGGGGATGCTGCAATGCTCTCAAGCGCCCATCAAGCTCCGCATAGGCCACTGCCAGTATGCGGGCCATCGGGGGGGTCAGGGTTCGACGGGCACCCCTTCCTCGTTGGGAGACCACCCCCAGCTGAGCCTCGGCCGTCTTCTGTGCCCAGCGGCTCAGGTCCTACTACTGTTTCCGACAGTGGGTGCTCCGCCTGCCATAGACCCCCAGGGTCCGCACGTCCTTGGTGATGGCACGCCATATACCCTTTTTCTGATGGGCGCTGACCTGCAGGAAAATACACATAAAAAAAGGTATCGGCCATACCGTCCAGCCTGTCACACTCATGGCCCATCATAGCCCTCATGTCTGTTGACACACAGACATTGCCCACTATACATGCAGCACACTGCCCAGGACCCTTCCACCAACCCCCTCCTTACAGGAGGCCCTCACACACAGCACTCCATTCATTCATGCCCCATGCATCATCCTCACAGTGTACTCACCTGTTGGTCTGGAGGCCCATACAGCATTTGGTACTGGGGTAGAACCCCATCCACCAGTCTCTCCAACTCTGCAGCGGTGAAGGCAGGGGCCCCTTCCCCAGTGACTCTAGCCATGGTCGGTTCCAGATACAGGTCACAGCAGCACTTGTAGTTGTCCTCTCCTGTTGAAGGTCAGGTAGCAATTGAGTGAACAGATAGAAAATGGCAGTCATATCCGCGGGGGTGCGTACCGTCACCGCCGGCGTACATCACCATTGGCCACTGTAACCCTTAGGGCCCAATGACAACCAATGAGGAGTTGCACGGCGGTCCTCGACCGCCTTCCACAACGGCGCACAACGTCAGCGGCATTACCTCATTTCCACATGTCCATCCACACAGGACAGGCGGACGCCATTTCAGGGGGGGCAGGCCATGGCACCTAACTGCATCACAGTACACATAGGCACCATTTGGGCCTACCCAACAATATACTGTTTCAGTCACAACATGCAATGCAGTGTACAGTTTGGAAATGTGGACTACTGACCAGCTGCTCCCCGTTTTGCTCCCTAGATTACAACCGCTGCAGATGAATAGGAAATGGAGACATCCCGCCGTGTACAGACCCCTGGTGGACTTGGCAACAATGGAGGACAGGCACATTATCCTCACCTACAGACTTGACAGGGCCACAATCACAGAGCTGTGTGCCCAATTGGAGCCATACCTGACATCTGCTATCCGCCACCCCACTGGGATCACCCCTCTTGTGCAAGTCCTATCTGTGCTCCATTTCTTGGCAAATGGTCCTTTCCAAGTGACAGTGGGCTTGGCAGCAGGAATTTCTCAATAGTGCTGACCAGAGTGTTGTCTGCCCTGATAAAACACATGCGCAGCTACATTGTTTTCCCCATGTGGAGGATTTGGCCATGGTGAACACTGACTTCTATGCAAATAGGACATATCCCCAACATTATTGGGGCTATTGATGGTACACATATAGCATTTGCCACCCTCTGGAGAAATGAACAGGTGTTCAGAAATCGAAAGAGCTTTCACTCGATGAATGTGCAGATAGTGTGCCTGGCGGACCAGTACATCTCCCATGTCAATGCAAAGTATCCTGGGTCTGTGCATGATGCCTTTATCTTGAGGAATAGCAGCATCCCAAATGTGATATCTCAACTCAAGAGGCACCGGGTGTGGCTAATAGGTAAGCCCATGGTTCCCACCCAGTGTATGTTGGTGTATGGGTATGGTGTTAGCCCTCAGGGTTAGTGTTTGGCTAACAGGTATTCCTCGATATTTGCAGGTGACTCTGGTTACACCAACCTCTCATGGCTACTTACCCCTGTGAGGAATGCCAGGACAAGGGCAGAGGAACGTTACAATGAGGCACATGGGCGAACAAGAAGAATAATCGAGAGGACATTCGGCCTCCTGAAGGCCAGGTTTCGTTGCCTCCATCTAACAGGTGGTTCCCTGTGTTATTCACCCAAGAATATCTGCCAGATCATCGTGGAAAGCTGTATTTTGCATAACCTTGCCTTGAGACGCCAGGTGCCTTTTCTGCAGGAGGATGAGGCTGGAGATGGGCGTGTGGCTGCAGTGGACTCTGTGGACAGTGACGAAGAGGAGGCAGAGGATGAGGACAACAGAACAGCAATCATACGACAGTACTTCCAGTGACACACAGGTAAGACACTGTAACTTCACCTTCCATTGACCGTTTTGTGTTGGACATTGTACATGGCAGGCTGATTTTGCCACTACTATGGCCACTTACTGTACCCTTTGGCATCTCTATTTTCAGATATCTGTGCCCCACTCTGGCTTCTGGTGTGTTGACTGCAGACAACCACTGGTCATATCTATATATACATTACTGTATAGTTGAATTGCAATGTTTAAAGCTTGTTAAACGTATACATAGTTCAATCAATTGACAGACTCCATACTTGTATTTTTTCCAAGGTTGTTTATTTAGGTGCTTATAAGTGAAGGGGGTATTGCAATGGGCTGGGTTGCTAATGGAGGAAAGTCCAGGTTAGAGTCCAGTCTATTGGTATCACAGGTGCATTGTCCAAGGGGGCATAGGAAGGGGAGCAATGGCAGTTCAAGGTGGACAGGGTGACAGGGTGGGACACAAGGGTGACATTCTGGAGAGTCTTATTTCCTGGCAGGGGTATTGGCAATGTTCTCTGGCTTCTGCCTGGATCGCAGGGACCGTTTGTGGGGTGGTTCTCCTTCTGCAAGGGGAGGGGTGCTGGTGGCCTGTTGTTCCTGTGGCGGGCCTCCTGTCCACTAGCGGCAGCGGAGGTGGAGGGCTGTTCATCAGTGTGGCTAGTGTCAGGGGCCCGTTGGTGTGCCACTGCCTCCCTCATGGTGTTGGCCTGTCTGCCAGCACCCCTGCAATGGTGACCAGGGCGGTGTGGATGTCCCTCAGGGTCTCCCTGATCCCCAGGTACTGTCCCTCCAGCAGCAGCTGGGTCTCCTGCAACTTGACCAGTATCTGGCCCATCGTCTCCTGGGAATGGTGGAATGCTCCCAGGATGTTGGTGAGTGCCTCCTAGAGAGTCTGTTCCCTGGGCCTGTCCTCCCCCTGTCACACAGCAGTCCTCCCAGCTTCCCTATTGTCCTGTGCCTCTGTCCCCTGAACCAGGTGCCCACAGCCACTGACCCCAGGTCCCTGATTGTCCTGTGTTTGTGGGGTGTCTTGGGGTCCGTGTAGTGGTGGACACACTGCTGATTGATGTGTCCTGGGGAGACTGGTATGGGCCAGCTGGGTGGGTACTGTGCTGGTGTTTCCTGAGGGGGAAGCTCTGTGGTGGTTTCGGACTGTGCGTGGGTAACTGACTGTCCGAGGTTCCTGAGGGCCAGGTTTGTCATCGAGATCCAGCTGCTGTCATCACTGTTGGCCTCTTCTGTGGGGGCACTGGATGTTGCTGGCACCTCCTCTCCGGTGACGTTGGCTGGCGGACCTGTGGGGATGTAAATGCAGTGTTATTGTTTCTGTGTGTGCCATCTTGTGCATGGGTATGTTGCCCTCTATGGTTGTTACTGCCCTGGTAGCTTGGCCTTGTGTGAGTAGTGATTTGGTGGGCTAGGTGATTGTCTCAAGTGTGCATGCTTCAGTGATGTGTGTCCATGCAGGTCTGTGATGGGGGTCCATGCATTGGTGTTACATGCAGGGCTTGGTTTTGGGAGAAGTGGGTTGTGATGGTGGGGTGTGTGGGAGGTGGTGGAGTGATGAGAGTGAGGGTGAGGGTGTAGGTGGGTGTATGTGATGGCATGCAGGTAGGGGGTTTGATAGTAGTAAAGATTTGACTTACCAGAGTCTAGTCCTCCTGCTACCCCTGCCAGGCCCTCAGGATGCATGATTGCCAAGACTTGCTCTTCCCATGTTGTTAGTTGTGGGGGAGGAGGTGGGAGTCCACCGCCAGTCCTCTGAACTGCTATCTGGTGTCTTGCTACCACAGAACGCACCTTCCCCTGTAGGTTGTTCAACCTCTTTCTGATGTCATCCCTTTTTCTTGGGTGCTGTCCCACGGTGTTGACCCTGTCCATGATCCTCCGCCATAGCTCCATCTTCCTAGCAATGGATGTCTACCTGTGATCCGAATAGCTGTGGCTCTACCGGGATGATTTCCTCCACCATGACCCTTAGCTCCTCCTCTGAGAACCTGGGGTGTCTTTGTGGTGCCATGGGTGTAGTGTGTGTGGTGTGTGTGAGGGTGTGTGGGGTGATGTGTTGGGGTGTGTGCTGTAAGGTACGTGGATGGTGTATGGGTGATGGTGTTTTGTGGCTCTGGTTTTGTGGGTGCTTTTGGTCTGTCTCTCTCAGTTGGCAATATGTTTTAGTCGTAAGGGGTTGTGGGTAATGTGGGTGTGTGTTTTATAGTGGTGTGGTGTGTGTATGTGTGTCAGGTGTGTGTTGTAATGTTGTTTTGTATGTGTGTGTATTTTGAGCGCAGCGGTATGTACCGCCAATGGTTTTCCACGGTTGAATGTCCTCCGCGGTGATTCGTGGATCATAATGCTGTGGGCATAGTTCTGTTGGTGTAACGCTGTGGGTTTTGGTACTATCACTGACCTTTGGGCTGGCGGACTTGTGTGTGTGTCTGTATAGTGACTGATTGGTATGTGTGTGTCATAATATGGGTAGTGGTAATCCACTGCGGCGGTGGTATGTTGACGACCTTAAACAACAAAAACCTTCCTAACAGATTTCGTGATATTACTTTGTTTTTTAAAATCATCAATGTTGGCTTCCTTAGAGTTTAAACTTTGATATATCATATCAAATGTGGGCTCCAAAGCTACAAGAGTCTTTGGAATTAGAAGATCAAACATTCCCTTGCTTAGGGGTGGAGAGTAAGTCAAATTCCTAGGTATATTACGATACAAATTCTGATCATTAATACTCATTGCGTAAGCCTCACTTATAAGACCGGCACTTTTCAGCTGACTTCTGCCTGGTTCAATGGATTCAATTATTAGTTGATCATTATAAACACATGGATTTCCTTTTTTTTCTATTGAACAAGCAGCATCCCTTAGATGTCATCCCTTGATTACCTGTGAAGTAAACCCAAGTTTACCTCAGTATTCTGCTTAATACTAGCTGGGTGGTCATTTAGACATTTTTCAGTCACTGCAATTTGGGCCTCAAGCGCCCCTACTGCTTGCGTGAGATAATTATCAATGGAATTCAGGGGACAGGTTTCTTACAACTGGTATCCTCAATGGGATTACACACCACTTTCCTGTCATCCATGGAAGAAAAAAGTTATATTTAATTAGGTGACAAATAAAAAGAATAAAAAAATTAAAAAAAAGAAGGGTGGCCCAGCCTAGCCTCTTTCAGCCATTGATTGGTGCAGACGGGCCCACTTTTGGCACAGTCTTTGCCCGGGCTGTGCCCATGAGCATCCCGCCCGAGGGTTTACATTGGCACTTCTTTAGCACTAGTGGAACCATCCCCTGACCCTCCTGGAACAAAGGGTTTTGAACTAAGAATCCTGGAGTTCGACTCCTGCAGTGTGAAAGTTAAATACGTCAGTTGGGTTAAACCAATTTTAACCATACAATTTTAGGAGCAGAACACATACACACTGTGGCAGTGAATAACTGTGTCAAAGTGCACAGAGCCCTAATACCAGCAGAAACCACGTCCAAAAAAAGTACATGGTGACTACACAGAATAGGCAACATTCCTATAGTGCTATAGTAACAATCCATGAATTCTTGTGGCAATGATGGGCAGCCCATCCAAAACATGACAACTCGGAAAAAGCACCTGAAAGCCAAATACTGAACTGGGCTGACGTAAAGCCACCCTCTCTGTAGTTCTCAGTGTCATTTATTTGAAGAATTGATGACAATAGGTATTTCATATCTAAAAGGAAAATGGATGACAAATGAATATTGCAAATACAGCACATGAATGGGAAACAAGGTCTGTTTTTGTACGTATATTCTAATTTAGAATCTTTGCTTTGAGATTCAGAGATTATGGAAGGTGGGAGTAGCAGAACAGTCAATGAATAAGAGAAAACTCACATTGAGATTTCGGGCTCTTTGTGCATGTGAAGTAAGGACAGCAGAATGAAACTCGGTGGTGCATGGTAGCCAGAGCCCTCTTAAACCATAGAATATGTCCCATGCCTGGGGTTTGGGGTGGGTAGGAGCTCTGAACATTAGAACTGTGGGCTCAAGGATGTTTGCCACATATGGACAACTAAACTTGGAAAGGAAATTCTGTGTATCTCAGAGGCTTTCCTACAACTGAACATACAAATTCAAAGTAGGTGATAGTACTGTCACAATTATAGAATTGCTGTTTGTGCCAAGGAAAAAACATCTTGTAAAAACATCACAAGGGGAATAAGACTACAGGACTAATGGTATGTTACAGTATTGATAGTCTTTATTTTACATCATTATGGCCCTCATTCTGACCTTGGCGGGCGGCGGAG
This sequence comes from Pleurodeles waltl, assembly GCF_031143425.1. Lineage (NCBI taxonomy): Eukaryota > Metazoa > Chordata > Amphibia > Caudata > Salamandridae > Pleurodeles > Pleurodeles waltl. The sequence continues at coordinate 163,237,733 of NC_090444.1, forward strand.
GCCGCCCGCCAAAGTCCCGCCGTCAGGTTACCGTTCCGCGGTCGAAAGACCGCGGCGGTAATTCTGACTTTCCCGCTGGGCTGGCGGGCGGTCGCCTTCAGACCGCCCGCCAGCCCAGCGGGAAAGAGGCTTCCACGATGAAGCCGGCTCGGAATCGAGCCGGCGGAGTGGAAGCTGTGCGACGGGTGCAGTTGCACCCGTCGCGTATTTCACTGTCTGCGCAGCAGACAGTGAAATACATGTAGGGGCCCTCTTACGGGGGCCCCTGCAATGCCCATGCCAGTGGCATGGGCACTGCAGGGGCCCCCAGGGGCCCCGCGACCCCCCCTACTGCCATCCGGATCCCGGCGGTCGGACCGCCGGGATCTGGATGGCGGTAGGGGGGGTCAGAATCCCCGCGGCGGTGCAGCAAGCCGTGGAGGATTCAATGGGGCGGCGGTACACTGGCGGGAGCCCGCCAGTGGTGCCGGTCCGACCGCGGCTTTACCGCCGCGGTCGGAATCCCCATTGGAGCACCGCCGGCCTGTCGGCGGTGCTCCCGTGGTCCTCCGCCCTGGCGGTCTTTGACCGCCAGGGTCAGAATGACCACCTATGTCTATAATGTCACATCTCCCTGATGACCAAAGTGGAGTCGAGAAGGCTCAAAGTCTTGCTCCATTTTTTCATAGCTCAGTGGGGATTCAGGAAACTACTTCACATCTGGGGCCATGTCATGCATAGTGCCTTGGGGTGCAAAGGGTGTGTGAGCCCGCTTTGTGTACATTTTGGAATCACTTTGCCTCTGAGGCTGTGCCCTATTACAGATACAGACGCACAGGTGAACAGACCCTTAGAAGACACATGGAAAGTGCCCAACTGTCAGTTTGTCTGCTGTTGGGAGCACCCAGTCATATCCCCTGCAGCCAGAAGCAGTCATTCACTGCATAGTAGGATCTTTGTCTCCTCTTTAAAGTGCAGTTGGGTTGCTGCCTGCACTGTGGAACACGGACCGGCTCATGAGGTGCCACTCTTTTTCATTGAATGTGCTGCCCTTAGGGCAGCTGCAAGCTGACGGCTGCCCTGGGGACAGCGCATTTACCATAACAGGTAGCACTATCTCGGTCTGCGTTTTGAAAGGTGAACAATGGCGCAAACGGGGACAGTGCACCGTGGCACAAACAGGAACAGCGGACCCTATGTATAATATGGGCCCAGATGGACAACCCTCCTGGGGCAGACATTTGAATGACAGGTGTTTGTCAAGTGAGGCTATGTAATGCTTGCTTCTGGAGATATTTGACTGTCTTGTGAAGTTAGGAAAGCTACTGATTGAGGGACCTCATTTTCCCTTATTTAACAGTGTCAGAGACCAAAAGGGAACAATAGCTTGTTGAAACCCCAAGACTTCTGAACTCCAGCTTCCCCATCTCCTTTCACAATACTGGGCCCAAGATAGGCCATCCACTCTTCCTTTCACTGCTTCATGAAGCAGGACTCCTTAGACCATCAGTAAACAAATGAGTTGTTAGATGGGGGTCTAGCTCACAGACCATAAGTTTGTCTGTGGGTAGAAAGCGGAGGCAGTCAAGCAAAGTTGCTGTAAGAGCATTATCATACTTTCTAAGCACACATCTCCAGTCCTGTTCATCTCACCTCATCTTTGCCCTTGAAGCAAGCAAGGAGAGCTGAATTTGCTGAAAGGCTACTGATATAAGTAGAGTAACAGAATTTTGGCTGTTAGGCTGAGATGCTTAGACACATAAATAAACAAAATGAGGTGAAAAAAAGAAAGCCTTCAGTCTAGCAGTGTGAAATGGTGGGGGCTGTACAATGATAAACAGATCTCACCACCCAAATTCATCATATGTAGTTTGATAGTTGCACATAATAGCCTGGTGGCCAGAAGGGGAAGGGAAAGCCTTTTATTGAGATGCTGAAATTGGGGCAGTGGTCCTCATATTCACTAGTTTGTTGCACATCAGCTTCCTTGACTTCCATACCTACTCTTCTATGCATTACCCTCCCCGCTAATCTAACATCCTCAGGATTACTTTAGACTGTGATTTGTTCTACAAAGAAATGGCTCCTAGAAGTAGTGGGTATCACACTCTCTTGCATACTACCTTACCTTCCCCTTCATGTTCATCCAGGCTCTTCTTTCCTTCTGATGCTGTCTGGGCAAGGGAACACTTTATTGCTTCAGTCCACTCCCTTTTATCATTAAGAATCTTGAGCTGGTGGCTTCCATTGCAGATCCAGCCATAACTTTAACCAGCTGTCCTCACCATGGTACAATGGACAGCTTCCAGTGCCACTGGACTAAACACTACAATTTAGTATACTTTCACATCTCACATCTCATCCAGCCTCTCTGTGTAAATAAATAAGTGGAAGTTTGGGCACAAGAGGGCATGACCCTTGCTGCTTAGGAAGCTACTTCCAAACTAATTCTGCCTCACATTTTAGATCATCTTTTAAAAAAATATATATTGCGAGAAAGTCCTCCTTTTTGCCCTGTCACCCCCATTTGTCGACTGATAGTGGTGCTTTTTTGACTCTGACTGTGCCCTGGGCTCTGCTAACCAGACACAGGGCCAGTGCTCTGTTTAAAAGGTATATGCAAATTAGGCATAATTATAATTGGCATGACAACCTATCTGTAAGCCCCTAGTATATAGTAGGGCATGCAGGTTTAGAGGCCCAGCAGATTTAGTGCACTGCTCTGGGGCCTGCAGTCACTTTAAAAGCACCCTGCTTTGTGCTCTGTCCCCTAAAACTTGTTATGTTATGTTATGAGGATTTGTAGAGCGCATGGTTACCCTCAAGCCTCCCAGCGCTATTATGACTGACTTACACCTGTCCTGTCAGATTTAATTGCCTGTAAGTCCCTTGTAAAGTGGCATACCATACATCCAGGGTTTGTAATGTAAATGCTATTAGTGGACCTGCAGCGCTGATTGCACCATCCACAGAAGTAGCCTTTCAAACCTGTCTCAGGACTGCCGTTTTAGGGCCTAAATGCTCAGCTTACTGCCACATTGACTTGGCATTTCAAACTAGTTACCAAGGCCTAACCTTCCCATGTACTACACCTAAGTCACACTTAAGGTAGGCCCTGGTTAGCCCTGTGGGCAGTGTATTGTGTATGTAAAAGTTAGGATATGTACTTTGATGTTTTACATGTCCTAATAGTGACAAACAGCCAATTTCATTTGTCACTACTGTGAGGGCTGCTCTTCTCATGGGTTAGCATTGGGAATTACCTAAAAGTCTTTTCAGTGGTAATTTCTCATCTGGAAGGAGTAGCTTGACCATGTTTAGTATGTTTGGAATGGTAGTGAGAAATCCTGCTTACTGCTGTAGTTGGATTTTACATTACTATTTTTCAAATGCCACCTCCAGAAAGTGGGCATTACTCTGTGCTTATACCTCGGTGCTGAGAATGTGCTTTGCAGCCAATCTACATCTATGGCAGAGTGACAACCACACTTTGAGCATACTTTCCAGACAGCCACAACACAGAAAGGGCTGGGTGTGACAGGAGATACATCTGCATTCATCTCCATACTGATAGTTTCCCTGGGCTGGGAGAGGAAGAGGTCATTCCCAACTTACATGTCAATAGGTTGTATCCTGCCCTCAAACAAAGGACTGATTTACCCCCTACTGATGTCTGGAGCCAGGGCTGGGTTGAAGGGGCTTTGTGGTACACTTGAAATGGTTCCTTTGAAGTCACCACTTAAATCAAAGATATTTTTGAGTATAAGTAATGGGTCTTTGACACAATGATTTTTAGAGCACTTTTATAACTGCAACTGAATTTCTGTCAGCAGGACTGCTGCGCTGTACAAAGGACTCATCTGGACTGCTCTTCTGCTTTTTCCTGACCTTGTTCTACCCAGGCACTGCAGATACTACCAAGAGGAACTGCCACCTACTTAGCTGCATTGGCTTGCTGCCTGCTTACTGCTGGACTGAGAGAAGGACAGCCACTTTGCTAAAAAGAGCCTTTGTGCTGGCCTGCCTGTGCCTTGCTTTGTGACCCACGTGTTGCCTAGACAATGTTGACTGGCCCCTTCCTGTTCTGTGATCGCTCAGGAGCCCAAAATAGTTCTAATGTGCACTATTGCTTTGATACCCTCTCTAGCACAGTGCATGTCAAGAAAGGGCTGTGTGATTGCCCAGACTAGTGCGTATTGAGGTGCTTCATTGCTTTTTTATTTTCTCCTAACATATGTTGAGCACTTTGGATTTCCTATACATGGCATGTGGCCGCCCTGATGAGGGACGCGTGATGTGCAAGTCACAGAGAAGAGGTGCTGGTCCCAGCTTCATCTCCCCAGGTGTGATCCTCTGCTGGCTGTTGAAATCCATCCTTCTACAGCCCCCTCTGCTGTAAGCGATGCAGAGAGCAGGGTCCGACTGCCATAACCGTAGTGAATGGACTCCACTCATGAGGGCTGCATCAGAGACTTTCAAACTCCATTGAATCACACCCGAGGTACTATGGATGTTAGAAGAGAAGCATCATCTTCCGTGGTCGCTTCACGGACTGCCCAGACATGAGCAAATGCAGGCTGAGCATTCCTTACTTGGCTCACAGCTACATTGTGCGCTAGTTGGCTATTACACTTGATCTCCTGGAGACCATGGCGCATGGGGACCGGACGAGGCCTCCCTACAGGACTGTGCCAGTGGGTGCTCTCTTTCCCCCTTCCTGCTGTGGTGAAGGAACCATGGGGGCACTGATCACCCTGGCACACGAGTACACAGTCTGGGACTCGAGGAACAGAGCCAGGTCTTTTACATGCCCCCCACCAAGTAAGTCCATTGCTGTAGAGCCTTCCCTGACTCTACTGTATAGAGTACACCAGAGTCCTGTAGTGGGAGACTCAAAATTATCATAACCCCACTGATAGGGGTGCAAGGCTTCCTGTGTCCATGTAGGCTTGCCGTTATCACTGTTCATGGGGAAATTTGTATGTTCATGTTCATATTAGGAGATTTGTATGTTCATGGTGACATGGGGAATTTGTATGTTTAGGGTATACCTGGATCCAAGTGGCCCCATAATCAAACTACTGCATTTCTTGGTTTTATGTAACCATGCATATCATTTTTGAAGCCTGCACTTACAGGATAACAAGTAACATTCCAGTAGTGGCTTCATGTGCATAATATTTATGATTTATGTCATTTATGGTCTCTTATGTACATATCTACAATATAAGAAACATATTTTTATATCATCCCATGTGGAGTTTATTGTGGTGTTTTCATTGTGTTACTGAAGTGAGTGTGTTGCACAAACGCTTTGCACCTTACCTCTGGGGATAAGCCTGACTGCTCTATGCCAAGCTACCAGGGGGTGTGCATAGGTTATCTTTGGTGTGTAACTTACTTGCCCTGACTAGAGTGGTGGATGCTGCCTGGCTTAGTGCATACCCTAACCAAACAAAAACCCAATTTCTAACAAATGTTATATATTTAAAGGTTTAAACATAAAGACACATTGTATTGTTGAAGCAGAAGGTCTGTACTAGTAATTATTACATGTGCCACTGTTGTCTTTAGGAGAGCTCTCAACCTTTTAATGTTCTAATTCAGTTTATTAAGAAACTTGCTGTTAAAACACAACATGATATAAAACTTTACAAAATGATAATAGGCACTACCTCATGTATGGTCATCCAATTACTGTGCACATTTACAGTATGCACAAAATTATTACTAGATCAATTTTGGTGGGCCGCAATGAAGATTGCAGTGATAAATGCAGCTGGTTTCATTTTACTTTTAAAATGATTATCTAGACTATGGGGGTGATTCTAACCCTGGCGGTCGGTGATAAAGCGGCGGCCAACCCGCCAACAGGCCGGCCGTCCAAAAAATGGAATTCTGACCCTGGCGGGAACCGCCAACACAGCCCGCCACATTAACACTCCGCCCGCCACGGCGGTACAAACAAACAGCGCGGTGGTCACCGCCAACAGACAGGTGGCAGACAATGTACCGCCCACACTATCACAACTCACCAATCCGCCACCTTTTCCGGGGCGGGAGCGCCGCCGATAAAAACACGGCGGAAACAGACTACGAACGGGAAAACGCGCACCTCTACGCACTCCACGAGGAAGGAGGACAGCATGGAACCCGAATTAAACATCCTACCTGCTCTCGTCTACCTGCTCATCTACCACGAGTACGAACGCCGGCGCAGACGACAACGGTGAGTACTGCACCTACGACACAGGGGAGGGGGGAGGACGAAAGGTTACGGCACACACATATGCGACCCCCACCCCACCCCCAAACTATGTACACACCAATGCAGAGCAACAAGTCACAGTGACACCACCCAAACCCCCATGAAAAAAGCAAGGACATAATTAAATTGTGAATCGAAATTTATGGAAATAAAAAGCCACTGATAAGTCATGGTCAAATAGCAATAACAATTTTAAAAAATCAATTCAATATTTAGTGCATACGATAAACCGAGGCAATTAGTCCTGCACATCTAAAGAAATTCCAAGTGTCCGTGGGCCAAAGTGTATCAACACAAGGGCAAAGCCCACACAGGAGACCTGAGTCCTTTGGAGAGAACACTGCAGGGGCATCTGATGACAAAACTACAGGCACCTCAGAGGGAAGGGAAGGGGGGGGCACCACAGCCACATGAGTCCACGAGGCCAGATCCACGAAGGGGCCACTATGCCCACTGTGCCATCCTGGGGAGTGTGAAGCCACAGTCTCTCAAGTCTCTACAGTGGGTGGCTTGCCCACTGTACCATCCTGGGGAGTGCAAAGCCACAGTCCATCAGGTGGATAACAGTCTCCACCGGTCAAGGAGGAGGCATGGTGGGCACAGTGAACCGTGAACAGTAGCTCGAGACAGATCTGGCACTGTCATTGTGCCAGTGGTGCTTGAGACGGCCGGGCCCAGCGGAGCGGTGCTTGAGACGGCGGGGCCCAGCGGAGCGGTGCTTGACAGGAAGGGCCCAGCGGAGCGGTGCTTGACAGGAAGGGCCCAGCGGAGCGGTGCTTGACAGGAAGGGCCCAGCGGAGCAGTGCCTGAGACGGCGGGGCCCAGCGGAGTGGTGCTTGACAGGAAGGGCCCAGCGGAGCGGTGCTTGACAGGAAGGGCCCAGCGGAGCGGTGCTTGAGACGGCGGGGCCCAGCGGAGCGGTGCTTGAGATGGCGGGGCCCAGCGGAGCGGTGCTTGACAGGAAGGGCCCAGCGGAGCGGTGCTTGAGACGGCGGGGCCCAGCGGAGCGGTGCTTGAGACGGCGGGGCCCAGCAGAGCGGTGCTTGACAGGAAGGGCCCAGCGGAGTGGTGCCTGAGACGGCGGGGCCCAGCGGAGCGGTGCTTGACAGGAAGGGCCCAGCGGAGCGATGGTTGACAGGAGGGGCCCAGCGGAGCGGTGCTTGAGACGGCGGGGCCCAGCGGAGCGGTGCTTGAGACGGCGGGGCCCTGTTCAGCGGTGCTCTTCTGCACGGCGGGGCCCTGTTCAGCGGTGCTCTTCTGCACGGCGGGGCCCTGTTCAGCGGTGCTCTACTGCACGGCGGGCCCTGTTCAGCGGTGCTCTTCTGCACGGCGGGGCCCGGTTCAGCGGTGCTCTTCTGCACGGCGGGGCCCTGTTCAGCGGTGCTCTTCTGCACGGCGGGGCCCTGTTCAGCGGTGCTCTTCTGCATGGCGGGGCCCGGTTCAGCGGTGCTCTTCTGCATGGCGGGGCCCTGTTCAGCGCTGCTCTTCTGCACGGCGGGGCCCTGTTCAGCGGTGCTCTTCTGCACGGCGGGGCCCTGTTCAGCGGTGCTCTTCTGCACGGCGGGGCCCGGTTCAGCGGTGCTCTTCTGCACGGCGGGGCCCGGTTCAGCGGTGCTCTTCTGTGCGGCGGGGCCCTGTTCAGCAGTGCTTGTCCAGTAATTCAAGGGAGCCAGACCTGGCCTGGACTCCCTGCTCAGTCGCCCTCCGACCGTGCAGTCGCAGGACCCTTCGGTGACGGAGTCCTGGGCCCTTTGGTGTCCTTCCTTACAGCCGGGATGGGGCTTGTGGGGCCCTCCTGCTCCGCGCTCCTGCTGGCTGACTTCTCCGCCCTGCTGCCCTTTCGCTCCTTAGAAGAGGCTCTCTGGCCCTTGCCTCCCCTGGATGTTGTGGCAGGTGAAGTGGCCGAACTCTGGTCCTTGGGGGCAGCCGTGTCAGTCCTCTCACGGCGGCCCTTGAGTTTCCGGGTCCTCTTGCCTGGGGGGGGCTGGCTGTACCCTTGCTGCTGTCACTGCTGCCAAAGGGTGGACTCCAGAACCCATGCACCACAGTGACACTCGAAGCTGGGCTGGTGGTGGCTGAGGTGCTCTTGGGACTCTTAGCAGATGGAGGGGGTGGGTCAGGGGAGGGAAAGAGGTTAAGATTGGAGAGGTAAACTTTTTTAGGACCAAGGTAAAGGGTGGGAGTAGTTGTGATGGGAGTGGAGGAAGAGGATGTGGTTGTAGGAGAGTCAGGTGTGCTGTCTTTGGGTGCAGGTGAATGTGACGTAGGCTGTCGTGAGGTGGATGGCTGTTGGGTGGGTGGCTGCCTGCGTTTGTGTGTCTTGGAAGAGGGGGTGACAGACACAGTGGGAGAGGACACAGGGGACGTGTAAATGGCAGTGGGGGTGGTGACTGCACGTGTGCGGACTGTACTGGAGGGTGTGCTGGTGATGGAAGCACTGGCTGATGGTGGTGTGCATGCAGGTGTGAGTGTAGACGTCACAGGGAGGGAGGAGGGAGACGAGGAGGAGGGGGACACAGAGGTGGTAGTGACTGTTGGCATGTCTGCATCTGGATGTTGCTTGGGTGAGTGTTTGTGGGATCTGTGGTGCTTGTGTCTGGATGAGCTGACCTTGGGTGTTGACGTGTGTGCAGGCTGGTCTGATGGTGTGGATGGGATAGGCAGAGGAACAGGAGACAGAGACAGGCTGGAGGCAGTTAGAAGAGGGAGGCTGGAAACAGGGACAATGGCTGCCGTCAGTGCTGAGGCCAGAGCATTGAACGATCGTTGATGGGCAGCCTGACCCGAATGAATGCCCTCCAGGTAGGCATTGCTCCGATGCACCTCCCTTTCTACCCCCTGGATGGCATTCAAAAGGGTAGTCTGCCCAACAATGATGGTCTGAAGGAGGTCAATGACCTCCTCACTGAGGGCAGCAGGGGTGACAGGGGCAGGGCCTGAGGTGCCTGGGGCGAAGGAGATGCCCGCCTTCTTGGGCGAGCGGGCACGGAGCGTAGGCTGAGGGGCTGCTGGGAGGGCGGGGCTGGTGCGCTGGGTGGCGGCTGTACCTGTAGAGGCGGGGGGCCCGGATGTTGCCGCCACCGCTAGGGAGCTCCCATCCGAGGACGTGTCGGTGTCGCTGGTGTCACCACTGGTCCCCGTTGTGGTGCTCCCCTCGCCCTCCGGATCACTGGTGCCCTCGGTGTCTGTACCACGGCCCACCGGGGCCTTGTGACTTGCAGCTCCCTCGTGCTCCGATGCCAAATCTCCTCCGCCTGATGATGCTAATGCACACATGCACAAGATGATCAAGAAAAAGGGTGGGGGGAGAAATAATAAAACAGGTTGAGTGCATGCAATGTCAACACCGTTGGCGGAGAGGACAGACACAGGGGCCTCATGCACTACGCTGCGCAATCGGGGTATACTACTCAGTACTTGTGACCAGGCCTACAGGTCTATGCACAACAAATACACACATGGATGATGCAGGACCATGGATAGCTGTACTTGGCACCCTACAGAGGTGGGGGGCGGGGGCACAGGGCCATGCCTAAAGGAGAGGACTACACTACAGAAAACGCCCTTGCCTAATGTCACCCACAACCCTCCTCCCCCACCCAGACGCCTCCACTGCGCAGAAAGATAGCAGAATGTGCTGGTACTCACCCCCTTGTGTCTGCTGTGATGTCCTCAAGCGCCCATCCAAATCAGGGTAGGCCACCGCCAGGATCCGGGACATCAGGGGGGTCAAGGTACGACTGGCACCCCTCCTAGGTTGGGAGGCCATCCCCAGCAGTGACTCGGCGGTCTTCCTGGTCCCGCGGCGGATGTCCTCCCACCTCTTGCGGCAGTGGGTGCCCCGTCTGACGTGGACCCCCAGGGCCCGGACTTTCTTGGCGATGGCACGCCAAATGTCGACTTTCTGATGGGCGCTGACCTATTTGACATGTACAGGGTGGGAAAGGAAAATTCATCATTTATCTGCATGTTAGATGTGATTGCCCCCCCTCCCCAAATTTGCCATTTGGCACATGCTCTCATCTGTCGTGCGTTGCACTCCTCATTTGCTCCCCACCCCACCATCATACATCCACCCCACTCAACACAGGCATAGCCCATTCCATGTGCACCCAGTGTACTTACCTGTTGGTCTGGAGGACCGTAGAGTAACGCATACTGGGGGAGGACCCCATCCACTAGTTTCTCCAACTCTTCAGACGTGAAGGCAGGGGCCCTTTCCCCAGTCGCAGCAGCCATTGTATCTTCCAGACCGAGGTCACAGCAGCACTTGCAGTATAGGTCCTCTCCTGTGGATGGTCAGGTCTCGAGTGATTAAGCAGATAGAAAATGGCGGTCACGCCCGCGGCGGTGCGTACCGCGGCGGTGCGTACCGCGACCGCCGGCGCACCTCGTCATTGGCTCCAGAAACCCATAGGCTTCAATGTTAACCAATGCGGCTTCGTATAGCGGTCTTCGACCGCCTACCGCCACGGTGTGCCACGCCAGCGCATTGACCTCACATCCCATTGTCCCACTTCACAGGTCAGGCAGCCGCCATTTCAAGGGCCCACATGGCATAATTTGTACTGCGTCACACAGGCCTAGGCCTTGCATTGCCACACATATACGCCTTTCAATACATAGATAATCGTGTGCTATGCATGCTGTGGTGAACGTACCTGTGATTTGCTTGACTCTGTGATCCATGTTGTCCTTCCTAGGCACCGTCCGCTGGGACTTGCGAGGAGAAGGATGAATCCTCGCATGTACCGACCGCTGGTGGACCTGTCGACAATGGAAGAACGCCATATCATACTACGATACCGACTTGACCGAGCCACTATACATGAACTGTGTGCCCAGCTGGAGCCAGCCCTGATGTCCCCCATCCGCCAACCCACAGGAATTCCCCCTCTAGTGCAGGTTCTGTCAGTCCTCCATTTTTTGGCAAGTGGCTCATTCCAGACAACAGTGGCCATGTCATCTGGAATGTCTCAGCCTATGTTTTTAAAAATTTTGTCTAGAGTGTTGTCTGCCCTGACGAAACACATGCGGAGCTACATTGTATTCCCTGAGGAGGTTGATTTGTCCACTGTGAAGGGTGATTTTTATGCCCTTGGACATATCCCCAACATAATTGGTGCCATTGATGGGACCCATGTGGCTTTAGTACCCCCAAAAGACGATGAGCAGGTGTACAGAAACAGGAAAAGTTACCATTCTATGAACGTCCAGGTGGTCTGTTTGGCTGACCAGTACATCTCCCATGTGAATGCCAAGTTCCCTGAGTCAGTGCATGACGCGTATGTGATGCGTAATAGCAGCATCCCTTATGTGATGGAACAGCTACAGAGACAACGTGTGTGGCTAATTGGTGACTCTGGTTACCCCAACCTGCCTTGGCTATTGACCCCAGTGAGGAATCCCCGGACCAGGGCAGAGGAACGGTACAATGAGGCCCATGGGCGAACTAGGAGGATCATAGAAAGAACCTTTGGCCTCCTGAAGGCCAGGTTTAGGTGCCTGCATATGACAGGGGGATCCCTGATGTACTCACCAAAGAAGGTGTGCCAGATCATCGTGGCCTGCTGTATGCTTCACAATCTGGCATTGCGACGTCAGGTGCCTTTCCTGCAGGAGGATGGTCCAGATGGTGGTGTTGAAGCAGCTGTGGAGCCTGCGGAGAGTGAAGAGGAGGAAGACGAAGAGGACGACACAGACAACAGGGACAGAGTTATCCAACAGTATTTTCAGTAGCACACAGGTAAGAATCACCCACGCCATTTAACATTTACTGAAAGCCCCCTGCATCTTTACTTTGTGTATTTCCCCCCAGTTCTTTTAAACTGATGTTTGATTTTCCCTTCCCTTTTCAATGCTGTATGACCCACTGCGTGACTTCTGCTTGGTTAGCCCATGGACTAATGCTTATTGACATCGGTATGTTGTAATCACAAAAATAACTGAACATTATTGATCAGTAATGTGTTATACATTTGTAAATAATACAGGCTGACTCCTGAATGATTTCAGTGCAATGAGTGATTTATTTTTAGTGCTAGATATTGGTACATGATATTAAAATGGTGATGGGTGAGGGTGGAGTTATGTCCATGGCAGAGTCCAGTTCTCAGTTTCACAGGTGCATTTTCCATATGCCTGTGGAAGGATGGAGCAGGGGCAGTTCAAGGTTGGACAGGGTGACAATGTGGGACAGTGGGATGACATCAGGGGGTATCTTATGCTGGCGGGGGTCTTGGCATCCTACTCTGTCTTCCTGTGAGATCTCAGGTTCCTCTTGCGGGGTGGTTGTTCTTCAACAGGAGGTGGGGTTCTGGTGGCCCGTCGTTCTGTGGGGTCCTCCTGACCACTAGCGCCGGCGGAGGTGGTAGGGTGTTCCTGGCTAGTGACAGGGGCCCTTTGTGGTGCCACATGGTCCCGCAATGTGGTTTCTATCCGGTTGAGGGCCTGGACTATGGTCCCCATAGCGGTAGCGATGTTCCTGAGTTCATTGCTGAACCCCATGTACCGTTCCTCCTGCTGTGCCTGGATCTCGGTGAACCTGGCCAGTACCATCGCCATCGTCTCCTGGGAGTGAAGGTATGCTCCCATGATGGTGGTGAGGGCCTCTTGGAGAGTCGGTTCCCTGGGCCTGTCCTCCCCCCCCCTGTCGCACAGCAGCCCTCCCAGTTGCCCTGTTTCCCCGGGCCTCTGTCCCCTGGACGGTGTGCCCACTACCACTGCCCCCAGGTCCCTGTTGTTGTTGGGGTGTTGGGTCAGCCTGGGTGCCCTGTAGTGGCGGACACACCGCTGCTTGACGCGTCCTGGAGACAGAGGCATGGGCCCGCTGGGTGGGAGCTGTGCTGGTGTTCCCAGAGGGGGTTGGGTCTGCTGTGGCCTGTGTCTGTGTGTGGGAAACCGACTGTCCAGAGGTCCCCGATGGTCCGGGCTGGTCATCAGGTTCTAGGTCGACAGAGCTGCTGTCCTCGCTGGGGGCCTGTTTTGGGGGTGGGATGGACAAATCTGGACCCTCCGTGGCGGTGTGTTGGCGTTCGGGCTCTGCAGGGGTAAAGGAGTATGGTTATTGTTTCTGTGTGTGCCATGGCGTGCATTTTGAGTGCCCTTGTCCCCCAGTGCTGGCATTCCCTTGTGGGAGGTGTTGTGAGGGTGGTGGGGGGGGTATGGGTATGTGCAATGGTCATGCTTTGGTGGTGGCTGTCTATGGTTTGTGTTGGCATTCAGGGGTTGGTGTTGTTTAGGGTGGGTTGTGCTGGTGAGACATTGGCAGGGAGGTTGTGTGCTGGGGGGTTGAGATTGGGGGTGGGGGGGGGGATTGGCATGCTGGTGGTTGGGGGGGTGAAGTAGTTGAGATTCGACTTACCAGAGTCCATTCCTCCGTGTACTCCAGCGAGGCCATCAGGATGCAGGATGTTTACTACCTCTTGCTCCCATGCTGTGAATTGGGGTGGAGTGGGTGGGGGTCCGCCGCCAGTCTTCTGCACAGTGATGTTGTGTCGCGACACCATCGAGCGAACCTTCCCCCGTAGGTCGTTCCATCGCTTTCGGATATCTTCCCAATTTCTGGGATGCTGTCCCACAGCGTTGACCCTGTCTACGATCCTTTGCCATAGCTCAGCCTTCCTTGCTATAGTGGTGTGCTGCACCTGTGTGCCGAACAGCTGGAGCTCAACCCTTATAATTTCCTCCACCATGACCCTGAGTTCTTGGTCCGAGAACCTGGGGTGTCTTTGGGGTGCCATGGGGTGGTGTGGATGAGGTGTGGGGTGGTGTTTGTGGTGATGTGCGTGGTGATGTGTGGTGATGTGTGCGTAAATGTGGTGTGGGTGATGAAGTTGGGTTCCTGTGTGTGTTGGGGTTTTCGATTGCTGTGCTCGCTCTCTCTATCTCTATCTCTATCCCTATCGCCTTCTCTCCGATTTCCAACTAGTGGGGGTTTGTGGGTGATGTGGGTGTGTGTTTTATAGTTGATTGGATGTGTGGGAGTGTTGTTTGTATGTGTCTCAGGTGTGTGTAGTTCAAATTGTCCAATGTGGCTGTGTTTTGGAGCTGTGTGTGTATTTTGAGCGCTGCGGTGTGTACCGCCAATGGAATACCGCGGTTGAAAGACCGCCGCTTGGATTCGTGGGTCAGAATGGCATGGGCGTGTTTGTGTTGGCGTGACGGTGGAGGTTTGGTCATCTCCAGTTTTCCGCGGCCCGCTGATGAGGCGGCCTTCCTTGGATGTCGGGTTTTTGGCGGTTTCACAGTTGGTGGTCAGAATGACCGTGGCGGTTTACCGCGGCCACGGCGGTAGAATGGCGGACTTCTGACCGGCGGTAAGGGCCTTTTACCGCCGAGGTCAGAATGACCCCCTATGTGCTGACGTACTAAGGGGAAAGAGAAATTAATAAACAAGATCGATGAGTAGGGAAGCTCTGGATGCAGGATTATAGTGGATTATCGTCCAGCAAGCAGCTCTGGATGTGTATTTACTGGGAGCGCAATTACCACATGTTTTGTTTAAGTTTTGCAGCTCAGATTTAAGCATAACATGGGTTAATGTGACTCAGCCTTAAGTGGGACTATCATGATTTCTATCACAATTTCTTCTTCCTAACAACTCCCACATAATAGTCCCACTTGAGCATGAGTACGCCCTGGTAGTACTATCTTACCACAGTGGGTTGAGGTGGCCGATGATGAATCATGCCACATTACGTGGGTGAGACCACCTCATTCAATTTCTAAAAATACTCAGCCTTAGGGCCCGGAAACAGGACAGGTAGACAGCATCACTAAAAGGCATGTGAAATTTATAGTTGTCTTATATTGAGACTATTGCTGTGTAACGATGAAAGATTTAATTTACCAGGATGAATGGCAGTTTAAAACAGCACTCACAAATTACACTGGCAGGCCTGAGACATGTTTAAAAGGCTGTTTGAGTGGGTAGCACAATCAGTGCAGTGGCCCACTAGTAGCATTTAATTTAAATGCCCTTGGTACATGTAGTACCATGTTACTAAAACTTACAAGTGAATTAAATGTGCCACTTGAGTGTAAGACAATTTCCCCATCTTTAAATAGAGAGTACTTTAGCACTGGTTAGCAGTGTAAAGTGCACAGGGTCCCAAACGTCAACAAAAACTGGTTCAGAAAACAGGAGGATGAAGGCAAAATGTTTTGGGATGAACCTGCAGAAAGGGTCAAGTCCAACATCTGCCCAGCTAAAAAAAACACAACCTTGCAGATTATCTCTCATAGCAGAAATTAATTGGTTAGCCTCTTTGACAACTAATTTAAAGATGTTAATAGAGTTTTACAAGCATTACTACATTTATGTTGGCGTGCACCATTTCAGTCACTTTAGAGAATTTGGCGCAATCATACATGACTATAACAGATACCACAAACATTGATGGCTGGGGATGGTTGAATGCTTTAGTGACATAATTCATACATGAGAGCCTTTAATACTTATGTGAAACCCCATCTGCAATTTCCTTATTACAGGTCAGTTGCGATGTGTCTGTGCACCTGTAATAAAGAAATGAGTAGCTACTTAACTGTAAAAACGTATTACAGCTTAATTCTAAAATCACAATGCCTTCTGTCAGCCCCAGGGCCAGGGTGAAAGCCAGGTCAAGGAGCATAATTACAGCTGTAGTTTAAACAAAGAGAATATAAACTGTCCTTTTTTTTCTTCTGATATTCTTTTCTATGAAGAAAAGAATAATCAACATAAGTGAGATTTTTATGGCAACCATTTATTTTTCCATGCTAAAGTTCATTAGGAAATATATAATCTAAGCATGCTTCTACACAATCGGAGTCAAAGCATTTTATAACCAAACTATACTAAACTGATCCTAGTATCTTTCATTTAATAAAAAATATTATATAACTGCTTTTTTGTGCATTTAATTTTACAGTAAAGAATATGCTTTTATTCCTTATGTCAGCAATGAATATAAAAGAGCAAGATACCAATTATTAAAGAGGATTGGAAGAAGGGTAATGGTGTGTCTACGCATTATAAGGAGTAAAATACTCTGTCATACATTAAATGCATATTGCAGTTTTTGAAGTTCTATGGCCTCATAAAGGAACTCGATCCTTGACCTCATTGTTTATATGCTCATGGAACCCCTTGGTGACTTGCAATCTCCTTATACCGTACCGCATAGCATATTTTATCCCATGCATTAAGAGTATTGTGCTCTGCTGACCATCTCCTCTATTGCTCAGTATTTCAACATTTGGCTTCTGAACTTTTGAATAAATAAATGTGTGCTATCCATTCCCATTGATCAGGCACTCTTTTGTTCGACTCATGCAATAAATGCACTAGTTCTCTACTGATCTTTATTTACATATTGCTTGTAAATATTATTTTTCATTTGGGAACTCATCTTGCAAGCAAACAATATTTGATGTTATTGTGTACACCAAATATGTAGTGCTTTGGAATTGTATCTATAGTTACATGGCTCATAATGCAAATATTGCGACTGATACCAATTATTGAAATGTAATAAAATTACAATAAAACATTTGTTCACAAAAAAGTAATTGTCAATCATGGTTTCACCACTAAGTAGGGAATGTTTCAATGCTCTAACTGTTAAAACAATATATGCTTCACCATATAGAAAAACGTTGCTAGAACCCAACAGCCTTAGGGTGGTCTTCCCCCAACGTTTTGCCCCCCCCTCCATTTTTCTGATTACGTTTTAGCTGGTTTTAGGCCTCTGTGCACTTTACCACTGCTGACCAGTGCTGAAGTGCTTGTCCTATCTGTCTTAAAAATGGTAACCCTTGACTCTGCACTAACTGATCTCTGTGCCTTACAGACTGTTTCCAATCCACATTTGGTTTGTGCTCCCCTTGTGCATTCCACCCAGACACCCATAAACACAGGACACTCAACTACATCTGCATTCATCTGCTTATTGATGGGTCTTCGTGGGCAGGAAGGGTGGAGGGGCTCTCACTTACACTTTAAAGGCTAGTGGCCTGATCTCACACAAAGGGCTAATACCCCCAGACACCCTCAGACCTCCTGGCATACAGTTCTGGGTTGAAAGGGGAACTGGCGCACTTCAGAATCACTTTTTGAAGTCTCCTCAGCTTCAAAGGCACATTTCGGTATATATAGTGGGTCTGTGACCCCCTCAAATCAGACACTTCTGGACCTACAACTGGACTCTGTCAGATGGACTGCCATGCTGCACAAAGGACAGAAAACCTCTGACCTTCTCCACTGTAAACAGGGGTGGAAGCACAGCCCAAATGTACTAGGCACCTGGGGTGGGGTAATGGTGTTTTTTAGGAAGTTTGCTTCACAAGCCTAACACAAAATTCCTTAAAATTACGCAAATTGCGCCTGTGAGGTTTAAACTTTGCCCAAGACTACTTTAACGATTTATGGGCACGGTTTCTGGTGGAGACATTAGTGATGTAATATTCATTATTTTTACAAAATCAAGGAAATATTATGAAAAGACAAGTAAGTATCTTTGGTGGAATGCGGCGCAGTTGAAAGTTTCTGAATCTTTTTTTCTTTCTACTGATCCTGCAGATCAACCCTTCTTGGTAGAACAGTTACCGAAGCATTAAGACTTTAAATGCAAACAGTGCTTGAGAAGTAGCTCAGCACCCCTAAGAACTGATCACAAAGGAGAGGGTCTGGTGGAAAGGGGAGAATATTTCTTTTTTAGTGGTACCTTTCCTTGGTGTTTCCCTGCTCGGGGATCACTGTAGTAGGGTGATCCCTGAGTAGGACACAAGGACACATGAGCATATATAACAGGACAATTTAAAACCGTTAACATGTGGCATAAAAGACCGAATTTCAAAAATCAAAGTTATTTTAAGAATTTCCAATCGGTCCCGGGACTATAGAGGACGGTAAATGTTCCACTTCGGCAGGTGTTAAAGTTGGAAAGTCTTCGCCGAGAAGGACCAAGGAGCATTCGTGTTCCATAGCCTGAGCCTCAGCCAAGGCTGCATCCCTTGGTGTGCCCAATGATGAGCGCAGAGCCACATCCTCCAGGACGGGCGACTCATAAGTAGCTTTCCGTAGCAAATGCAGCCTCAACGTGCATGTCTGATAATGAGCCCAAAGCGAGAACATCAACAGATCAGCATACAGTGAAAGCAAGCACTGCGTAGAAAGACAAACTTCCAGTGGATGTTCAAAAGAGCACCAGAGGCACCAAAACACGGGCTGCACACAATGTAAAACCAGTCTAAATGACAGAGACCAGTCACAGTACAATTGCTCAATCAATCAATCAATCAATCAGTCATTTGAAGAGCACGCTACTCACTCGCTAGGGTCTCAAGTCGCTGAGGGGAGAAATGGGGGAGGTGCTACTGCTTGAACAGCCAGGTCTTTAGGCGTTTCCTGAAGGTCAGCAGGCCCTGGGTCTGTCGTAGGTGGACGGGGAGGTAGTTCCAGGTCTTGGCAGCAAGGTGGGAGAATGATCTTCCGCCAGCTGGAGTTCGGTGGATGCGAGGAATGGTGGCAAGGGCGAGGTTAGCGGAGCGGAGTTGATGGTTGGGAGTGTAGAAGGTGAGTCGCTCGTTGAGGTAAGCAGGGCCGGCGTTGTGAAGTGCTTTGTGAGCGTGGGTGAGGAGCTTGAAGGTGATCCTCTTGTTGACGGGGAGCCAGTGTAGATCTCTCAGGTGGGCTGAGATGTGGTTGCGGCGTGGGATGTCGAGGATGAGGTGTGCCGCAGCCTTCTGTATACGTTGCAGTCTTTTCTGGAGCTTTGCCGTGGTTCCCGCGTAGAAAGCATTGCCATAGTCCAGTCTGCTGCTGACGAGGGCCTGGGTGACCGTCCTTCTGGTTTCGTTGGGGATCCACCTGAAGATCTTGCAGAGCATGCAGAGGGTGTTGAAGCAGGAAGATGAGATGGCATTGACTTGCTGGGTCATGGTGAGCGATGAGTCCAGGATGAATCCTAGGTTGCGTGCGTGGTTGGTGGACGTCGGTGCCGTTCCCAGGGTGGCCGGCCACCAGGAGTCATCCCAAGCGGAGGGGTTGGAGCCTGAGGATGAGGATCTCCGTCTTGTCTGAGTTCAGTTTGAGGCGGCTGCTCTCCATCCAGTTGGCTTTTATTCCGTCGGTGAGGTTGATTTTTGCGGTGGCAGGGTCCTTGGTGAGTGAGAGGATCAGCTGGGTGTTATCGGCGTAGGAGATGATGTTGAGGTTGTGTGATCGGACGATGTTGGCGAGCGGTGCCATGTAGATGTTAAAAAGGGTCAGGCTCCAGGAGTGTTGCTCCAAAATACTGCATCATGCGTTCACGACACAGCTGCGCTGATGGGAGCGGTTTCATTCATCCTTGTTGTGGCGGGACAGCCGTTGCGCATAAAAAATAGCAACAGCAAAATGACAACAATTATAGCTAAAGTTATTGGAAATCCCCCGAAAATGCTGGAGAAAATTGACTGGATGGCTGATGGTATTAAACCGAGTATGGAGGAGAAGGTGTGAATGAAACCTGAACCAACAGCCTTAAAGAAGGATTCCAGTCGTACTGGATGCATTAAATATTCATCCCACGAGTTCACCAAAGTGTCTCGGAAAGTTTGTACTTAAAAGGGACTGTATCTCTGCTGACAAGCTTGCCACCTGAAGTGCGTAGGTCTTGGGTGCAGAAGTAAGAGCCACACGTTTTAAAAAAAATAAAGCCTTGAGTCTGCTAAACTTGTCAAAATTCACATTAGAAGTAGCAATATGAGGCCAAATGTCCGCTACCTCTTTTATTTTAGTGTGAGGAAAAAGTACGTACCTGCAGCATGTAATGATCTTAGAAACCGAAACAATATAAACCATTCTGGCTCGCATACCACAACAGTCTTCACCATTGAGGAGGACATAGCTGCCGTTTGAAAGCATATGGAAAGTAGGTCTAATCAAGGGGACTGGAACTCCCTTCAGATAACAAGCCAAGTTCGCTGCAGACGCGTAACACACCCCATGCAAAGACAGCTGTTTACAAACCCTCGAATAGCTGACTGAACTCTTGCATTCACTACCGCTAAGAAAGACTTCTTTCATGCCACTGAGACATTTGTACAAGAAGGGTATCTCCCACACTTCATGATGTAACTATCTCCCAGCCTTTCATATCTGCCTACTGGAATGTGTTTTAAACAGGAGATGAATTGTAGTATGGAAATTGGCAGATTAATGACCCTGTGTATTAACCACTCAGCAGGTGGTAATTCAACCACAGTAAAAGGCAACTTTTCTAATTTCTCGATGTTTAGCATGACTTAAGTTGCTTCTTTCTTAGCCATTAGTTGTTGTTGTCGCGTTAAATTAAAGGAAGAAAATATTTCCCTCGCGCTGACATGTTGCCAGGGAATGCGACCTGTCTTCAGTGTTTGAAGTGTCCAACCCAACTGCATAATGGACCTTAGCTGACTCTGTCCATGCTGTAAGGAAGACATTTCTGTTTGTATAATGTCTATAGCAGAAGAAACAATGTTGTTTAAAGTGTAGATCTGGTCGGACAGGGTATTAATCCCATTATCTACAACAGCTAATGCCTTTTTTAAATGTTCCTGGTCTATTTGCCTTAACCGGGCAGCAGCTTCTTGTTGTGAAAGCTTCCAAATGTCATTGTATACTTCATAAAATAAGTGTTTTCTGTGTTTTTTTTCTGGGGCCTAACAGGAAGTCCTGTAAGTCGGTGTTATTAGACAGGAGACTGAGGTGTTCTCTAACCGCATCTAGTGAGGAAGTCTTTAACCATTGTTGGCATAGGGGGTTATTCTAACTTTGGAGGAGGTGTTAATCCGTCCCAAAAGTGACGGAAAAGTGACGGATTTACCACCAGCCATATTACGAGTCCATTATATCCTATGGAACTCGTAATACGGCTGGTGGTATATCCGTCACTTTACCGTCACTTTTGGGACGGATTAACACTCCTCCAAAGTTAGAATAACCCCCATAGTTTCCCTACACTGTATGTTGTTACTATACATGCATGTTCGGATGATATATAGCGAGGGTCCGGCCTACTGGTTCTAAAACCCCCGAAGAGTTAATAAAACATTTGTGACACCCATTGGTATCTATTGGCCACAATAACCACCCGCCAAGACGTGTCAGTGAAACATTAAATAAACCATTCTGGATCCATTCATCGAGCTGATCCCCAGTTGCATTTATATATTTTTGCCATTTGTAAAATTTTGCAGGGGCAGGTATACTGGCCATGTTCTATTCCTTAATCTTTGCTAAGCCTAAACAACTCATTTGTTGTACAGTTTCATTTAAAATATCATTTGAACACTTATCAGGCATGCTCTAAATAATGCTTTCTTCCCCCGTTTATTCCAATGTCTAGTTCCCCACACACTTTTTAAGTCAATCAACTTCATCCAATATTCGTAGCTTTCTATTGTCAACCGGGAAACAAAGGAATCCGAATATATATATTTCCTATTTGTCAATAATATGCGTATGTTTTCTGTAAGTGGCAATTTAAAATAATATGACTCAGCATTTTTAACATCATTCCCAGAAAAATATGTAAACTTTTCAGCATACGTTTTAGAACTCCCCTGTGGGGGAGTTGGACAATGTTCCCATTGTGTATAATTAAAAAAGAGTCTCTGGGCTGCTTGCTCTGTGGATTAAATGGTGCCTAGAATAATTATAGCAAAACATATCACCATAATTCTCTTTAGATTGATAGACATCTTTGTTTTCAAATACAGTATAATACTGCAATTCGGTCATCATAGAAACAACTGTTTTCACATCCCAATCATCAGAAACAATGCCTGGTATTATTATATCATTCACTGAAAGTTTAATCACATATAGGATTTGAATGACCTCCGTAGGGCTGTATATATCAAATGTTACTTTATCCCAAACAATCACATCAGGAATTGGTATAGCAGAAATGTTCAGAAGGGACAAGTCTCTGCAGACCTTGTGAGAAGAATAATGTGGTTTTAGGACCTCATCCACCAGTTCAACTGTTGATTTTTCAGGAAGAAAATTACCATGTATTAATAAAAAGAAAGTGATGACAAACCCAATCCAAAGCAGGAAAGCTGGTACAGTCAAAGAAAGCACCAGATAATTCCATGGAAAAATGAAGTAAGTTACTTTAAGCCAGTTTATCAGCTTACGTGTTTTTGACAGTTCTGGAGTCGAAGAGGCGAATGAGTCTGAAACGTCATCATTGATGTCGGCAAAATATCCAGAAGCAGTTCATGCAAAAACTGGAGCTGTGTTAGTTGGCGGAGTTGGTGTTTCCCGTGGTGGCACCGAATAAATAGCACCATCCGTCTGTGTCGAAGTTGTATCAAATCAATCAATCATTTCTGTATTATTTGTTGTTAGTGGAACCAATGCAAGATCATTTTCCACCCTCCCCAAGCTCGGAGAGGTATCAGTGTTGCTGCTTACGACTTGTAAAGGAACTTCTTGACCAGTAGTGAGAGGGATTCGGGAACTACTGGCTGTTCCTTTTGGTCGGCTTTGCAGGATCGGCCACATGGTGTAGTTTGACATTGTCGATGGAGACAAAGCGATTTTCTTTGGCACCTGCCAACGGTGGTAGAATGACAATTCTTGTACTGTGTATTTCAAAGACTGGGACTGGTGCACGATAAGAAGGACCAAATTCCTTTTTTGCAGCAACCTTTTCACATACTAGATCCCTCACTTTAGGAATCTAGCCGGTAGGCATTACAGGTACATCCTGAATTCCTGTGGAGGCAGCACTGGCAGAAGAGTTGTCGTCACAGAACTGTTGTAATTCCTGTAAGACAGTGACACGTTCAGTTATGTCAAAAGGTGTTTCTGCTGCCTCCACACCAGGACCATCAAGATCTGAAACATACATTCGAGTTCTGAACAGGCGCTCATATGAAGTATGACCCCCCAGGGACCCTTTAGGCAGATTGTTAAGTGTTCTCTGGACTCCATACAGGTGATTAAGCCAACTACAACCCGTAACTAAAACTCTGGCTATTAAGGAGTGCTTTAGATCACGGTTTAATCGCTCCACGACACTATTTCCCTCGGGAAGAAATGGAGACGAGTATTGGAGTTGCACCCCCAACGAAGCCATGGCATCCCTGAATATCCTTGAGGCAAAAGCAGGGCCCTGGTCCGAGTGGAAAGCCGCGAATGCATATGTACTGATAAAGACTTGCAAATCTTTAATAACAGTCCAAGCGTCAGCCGAGCGCTGTGGCCACACCCATAGAAATCTGGAGCAGGAGTCAACAGCGACTAGGATGTATTGTATGCACTATCCGGTGTTAGGGGACCGCAATGGTCCAAGTACACACATTGAGAAGGTTTGTTAGAAATTAGGAGGGGTGTCTGCGGTGGGCGTTTAGCGGTGGAAACTTTAATCTGTTGGCAGATGTCACAACAAAGGACATACTGGTTAGCTTCTTTATACAGGCCTGGTGTAAGGAAATGCCTCATTGGGATGGTTACCCCCTGACTTTTTGCCTTTGCTGATGCCAAGTTATGATTTGAAAGTGTGCTGAGGCCTGCTAACCAGGCCCCAGCACCAGTGTCCTTTCCCTAAAACTGTACCTTTGTTTCCACAATTGGCACACCCTGGCATCCAGGTAAGTCCCTTGTAACTGGCACCCCTGGTACCAAGGGCCCTGATGCCAGGGAAGGTCTCCAAGGGCTGCAGCATGTCTTATGCCACCCTGGGGACCCCTCACTCAGCACAGACACACTGCTTGCCAGCTTGTGTGTGCTGGTGGGGAGAAAATGACTAAGTCGACATGGCACTCCCCTCAGGGTGCCATGCCAACCTCACACTGCCTATGCAGTATAGATAAGTCACCCCTCTAGCAGGTCTTACAGCCCTAAGGCAGAGTGCACTATACCATACGTGAGGGCATAGGTACATGAGCACTATGCCCCTACAGTGTCTAAGCAAAACCTTAGACATTGTAAGTGCAGGGTAGCCATAAGGGTATATGGTCTAGGAGTCTGTCAAACACGAACTCCACAGCACCATAAAGGCTACACTGAAAACTGGGAAATTTGGTATCAAACTTCTCAGCACAATAAATGCACACTGATGCCAGTGTACATTTTATTGTGAAATACACCCAGAGGGCATCTTAGAGATGCCCCCTGAAAACATACCCGACTTCCAGTGTGGGCTGACTAGTTTTACCAGCCTGCCACACACCAGACATGTTGCTGGACACATGGGGATAGTATCTTTGTCACTCTGTGGCCAGGAACAAAGCCTGTACTGGGTGGAGGTTCTTCTCACCTCCCCCTGCAGGAACTCTACCACCTGGCGGTGAGCCTCAGAGGCTCACCCCCTTTGTTACAGCGTCACAGGGCATCCCAGCTAGTGGAGATGCCCGCCCCCTCTGGCCACGGCCCCACTTTTGGCGGCAAGGCCGTAGGAGATAATGAGAAAAACAAGGAGGAGTCACTGGCCAGTCAGGACAACCCCTAAGGTGTCCTGAGCTGAGGTGACTCTGACTTTTAGAAATCCTCCATCTTGTAGATGGAGGATTCCCCCAATAGGATTAGGGATGTGACCCCTCCCCTCAGGGAGGAGGCACAAAGAGGGTGTAGCCACCCTGAGGGCTTGTAGCCATTGGCTAATAACCCCCCAGACCTAAACACACCCCTAAATTGAGTATTTAGGGGCTCCCAGAACCGAGGAAGATAGATTCCTGCAACCTAAGACGAAGAAGGACTGCTGACCTGAAGCCCTGCAGGGAAGACAGAGACACCAACTGCTTTGGCCCCAGCCCTACCGGCCTGTCTCCCCACTTCGAGAGAAACTGCAACAGCGACGTGCTCCCCAGGGTCCAGTGACCGCTGAAGCCTCAGAGGACTACCCTGCATCTAAAAGGACCAAGAACTCCCGAGGACAGCAGCCCTGTTCCAAAGAAACTACAACTTGCAACAAAGAAACAACTTTTAAAGGACTGCACGTTTCCCGCCGGAAGCGTGAGACTTTCCACTCTGCACCCAACGCCCCCGGCTCGACCTGCGGAGAAACAACACTACAGGGAGGACTCCCTGGCGACTGCAACTCTGGCAATTCTGACCGCGGCGGTAGAGCCGCGGTCAGAAAAGGGGAACCGGCGGTTTCCCGCCGGTTTTCCTCTGCCCCAGGGAATCCTCCATGGCGGCGCTGCATGCAGCGCCGCCATGGGGATTCCGACCCCCTTCCCGCCAGCCTGTTCCTGCCGGTTTACATCGCCAGGAAGAGGCTGGCGGGAATGGGTGTCGTGGGGCCCCTTGGGGCACCTGCAGTGCCCATGCCTCTGGCATGGGCACTGCAGGGGCCCCCTAACAGGGCCCCATTAAGATTTTCAGTGTCTGCAAAGCAGACACTGAAAATCGCGACGGGTGCCACTGCACCCGTCGCACCCCAGCAAATCCGCCGGCTCCATTCGGAGCCGGCTTCATCTTTGCTGGAGCTTTCCCGCTGGGCCGGCAGGCGATCTGCTTGAGATCGCCCGCCGGCCCAGCAGGAAAGTTGTGATCACTGCCGTGGTCATTTGACCGCGGTGCGGTGTTTGGGCGGTTTCCGCCCGGCGGGCGGCGTCTGCCGCCCGCCGGGGTCAGAATGACCCCCTATGTCTACTTTTAAAATAGCTTATTGCCATTTTTGCCAAAACTGTACATGCTATTTTGCTGATTCAAAGTTCCTGTGATACCTGAGTGAAGTACCTTTCATTTGAAGTATTGATTGTAAATCTTGAACCTGTGGTTCTTAAAATAAACTAAGAAAATATATTTTTCTATATAAAAACCTATTGGCCTGGAATTGTCTTTGAGTGTGTGTTCCTCATTTATTGCCTGTGTGTCTACAACAAGTGCTTAACACTACCCTCTGATAAGCCTACTGCTCGACCACACTACCACAAAATAGAGTTTTAGAATTATCTCTTTTTGCCACTATCTTAACTCTAAGGGGAACCCTTGGACTCTGTGCATGCTATTTCTTACTTTTAAATAGTGCATACAGAGCCAACTTCCTACACCTGGCCACCAGTATCGGGCTTGTAACAATGATATTGTAGCCACCACACCAGCATGGGCAGATGCTACCCCTTCATGCGCTGCTTTAATCAACTCTGATCTTATATCTTTGTTGGGAATATCTCGCACCCCTACGCCTGGTGTTTTAACCTCAGCAATCATGCAGCCTCCAATTTGGTAGGAATATTTAGCAGGAAATGTTTTTGGATGGGGCGCACCATCAGCCTTAGCTTTCACGGCAGCCCATATGTCTGTGTCCAGTTCCATACTTAAACATGTTACTGCAGCAACAGCAGCCGTAGCTACTGCTGACTTTGCGGCTTCATCAGCCAGTGTATTCCCAGCCACATGTATTCCAATGCGCTGGTGTCCTAGTGTATGTACAACATGGACATTTGGTAGCGTTTACTTCAGATCCGCTACTTTTCCCCACAGAACTCTCTATTTAATGGTGTTGCCTTTAGAATCTCTGATCCCATTCTGGCACAAGTAATGCAGGAATTCATTGAAGGACTGGACACAATAGTAGGAATCACAAACAATCAGCGTTGGCTTTGCAGGATCCGTATGCTCCAGTGCCATCACCAGAGCTTTCAGCTCTGCTAATTGTGCTGTGCAATCCCCTAGGGTTTGCGTAAAGGTATGTAGGGGACAAAATGTATTGTCCTCCATATAGCCGCGTACTACTGCGCAAGCAGCGGAGTATTGATGCTTTGTGCCAATTGCTGGTTGTGCAGAGCAATCGGTGT
Organism: Pleurodeles waltl; assembly: GCF_031143425.1. Classification (NCBI taxonomy): domain Eukaryota; kingdom Metazoa; phylum Chordata; class Amphibia; order Caudata; family Salamandridae; genus Pleurodeles; species Pleurodeles waltl. The sequence goes on from NC_090444.1 coordinate 163,264,743, forward strand.
ACATGACTCTATGATATTGTTCAATGGACAATGTATTTGCTGGAACTGGGTATTCTTGCTCGTATTGCAAAAATTCTTGAGTTTGTAATTTTGGGTCATAAATGTAATCTACATCAGTGGCTGTCAAAGACGTGGACCATTATATCCAACGTGGATGTAATGCTTTTGCGTTAGGAACGCTGGATTTGGTAACAGCCTCAAGGGCTGGGATGGGAGAAACAACAATAATGCGTTTGCCCTGGGCTAGAGGTCTTTCTTTAATGACAGCCATCTGTACAGGAGTGAGAATTTTCTAAGTGGGAGCAAAACGTTCTGTTGCTGAGTACAAATGTGATTTGTATGCTATCGGGATGGTCTCACCCTCATTAAATGTCACATAGGTGAAGTTAATGGCACCTGCAATTACCCTGATGACCAAATGTGTTTTGTTGTCCCTCGTGTGTAGATGTTGTGTAGATGTTGTGCTGCAAGCATGTCTGTGTGCAGGTCTCTGAGAATGCGTGTGTGTTTGACTGTCCAAAATTTCCTTGAAAAGTCAGGACGTATTAAGGGCCTGATTACAACTTTGGAGGAAGTGTTAATCCGTCCCAAAAGTGACGGTAAAGTGACGGATATACCACCAGCCGTATTACGAGTCCATTATATCCTATGGAACTCGTAATACGGCTGGTGGTACATCCGTCACATTTGGGACGGATTAACACCTCCTCCAAAGTTGTAATCAGGCCCTAAGTCATATAAAGGTTTTATGCGTGATTCATAATCAGGAATGTAAGTTCTGCCAAAATTGAGGAAACCCAATAGAGATTGGAGTTTTTTAATCATATTTGGAGGTTGCAGTTGTGCGCATTTTTCTAAGATTTGTGGCACTAGGCTCTTTCCTTCACTCGATAGCTCATATCCCAGAAACAGGACACTGAGATAGGCTATTTTTTCATTTTTTTTAAATTGAATTTGTAGCCAAATTCTGCAAATCCCACAACAATGCGGGCTACCCGTCTTGAATGCTGTAGTAATTCATCATCCGTTAGATAAATATCATCTACATAGGACAATGCTTCAGAGTCAATGTCGTGCAAAATTGCAGTCACACGAGTTGCGAATAGTCCTGGGCTGTTCTTGTACCCCTGAGGTAAACAACATAATTTTTCTGAGAACCTAGTGCACTGAAACCTGTTAAGTCTCTACTCTCAGGCACTACATTCTGGCTAAAGAAACCATTGGAAAGGTCCAGTGTTGTTTTGTATTCTTTACTCACTATGTTGTTCATCAGTGCTGTGCTATGTAAATTTTGTATAGCATACGTGCGTGTATGACTATTTAAGTGTCTGTAGTCTAAGACTATTCAGTATGAATGGTCCGGTTTAGCTACTGGGAATAAAGGATTATTCATTGGGGAGACACAGGGTTCAATTACGCCCTGGGACTCTAGTTGTGTGAGTATTTCTCTCACGGGTGCTTTTCCATCATGTTTTATTGGATATTGAGGTTGAGTTTGGGGTTGATTTTTAATAAGTATTACGTGGTAAGGGGATTCTTTATCTCATCCTACATGGTTACGATATAACATTGGTGCCTGCGCCAATGCCCAATCAATGGCGTAGGATTCAGCGAGTTCCTCCGGAACAAGGGGCGAGAAAGAAGGTTTAATAACATCTTCCCCATATGGGCAGGTACTGACAAATTCTGGTGGCCAGTCTTGTTCGGCCAATAAAACATCATATAAATTTACTACACGATCCCAAAAGATTGCGTCTATTATGCATTCAATGTCTCCTTCTAACTGCAGCGTCACTTTATACACCCTATCAGGTGTGGAGACACGCATGTCTGCAGTTTCTACTTGTAGAAAGTCATCAGTTGCTTTCACCTCCAGATGCTCCAGAAGACTCCGGCGAACTATTGTGACCTCTGCCGCACTGTCTAACAATGCCAGAGCCCACTTTCTGTTCTTCAAGAGGACCTGCTTCTTGAGTGGCAAGTCGAACTGCAACTACTGCCACCTTTTTCTTTTTAAATTGGGGTTTTTCCTGGGGAGGTTTCTCTTCATTTATAACAGAAACCTCTGATGAGCGTTGTGATTCCTGTCTCGGTTTCACGTACTCTGTTCTTTGCTCTGATCACCCACCTCTCTCACTGCGTTTTTCCGATGAGTCCACAAAGGAACAAGATTGGCATGTTTCAGGCATTTTTATATTATCTCTATTTCCGGGATTATATCTATTCTGTGGGGTCTCCGTACGCGGAGATTCTCCCCTTTCTTTTTTAGGAGTTTGTTGTTTTTTATTCCAGTGTTTCTTGTTACCTTCAGGAGCTTGCTTTGAAAAATCTTTATTAGATTTACCCTGAAACCGTGGTTTAGTTGGTCTCGCCCCTAGATTATCTCGACCAATACTACAATAGGTCTCAGCGATAATCTTTGGCAGCTCGCGTTCTTGATCCTGTTGAGGAACATCTCACTGCTAGCGTGATTGCTTCCCCTATAAGGTTACTTAAAATGATTGATAATACTGTGGCAAAATTGCCCATTAATTGCATTCCCAAGTCGAGGGCCGGGGAAGCCCCGTATTCATCTTGAATTTGTTTCAACACTTCCGCTAAGTTGGCAAGTGTCTGTGTACCGTGTGCGGTAGTGTAGAGCGCGGCAAACACCGTGCCCCGTGTATTGCAGTTATCCACTGTGGGGACCATACCAAATGGCAAGCACATTGTTAAGATTCTATGTTTAACCCGAGGTCCCGTATGGGGAAATACTGCTTCCAGTGCGTTTATTTTTTGAGCTAGCCAAAATGGAGTTTCCTCTCGTATTTTACCCATGATCGAATGTACAGTTGCAGGATTAATACCTGGCGTCACTGCATGTGGTTGTGCTGGAGCAGCACATGCTGGGTTAGTATTCAATGTTTGCATTACAAACTGTATTAATCTTCTATATATTGCCGTCAGTTCAGTATATGAGCGCCGGACTTCAGCTACTGCTAAATTTGCTATTGCAGTGTGAGGTGTATAAGTGGCCAATAAAGGCCAGGTAGGACCATCATTACTTAGAGTACCTAACCTAACTGGTAAAATTGTGTAGGGTAGGGTGCCATCAAGCCCATTATTATGTTCTTGTTAAGATAAAGGTATTTCTAAATATGTATATGCCCTGTATTGTCCAGGTATGTTTGCAAGTGTATAGTGATGAAATGTATTTGTGTTCCCATCAGCTGCTGGAAATGTGATCCAAGAATAGAAAAGTTCTGTTCTATAAGCTGCATCTGTGTCAACAACAAATGTGACTGGAACCCCTGGGCCGTTAGGCCATTTACCAGTAAATGTGCAGTCAGGGGTTGTCTCATGTTAACAGCAATTGCCACCTGCTGCGGATTCGCCATAGTGGATGGTAAATTTGTTCAGAGAAGACACGCCAAATAGAGTTTCAAGCTTGAACAACCTCCAGCATCAGATAGGATGACCTAGTTAGCTGAGGAGGAAATCTTCAACACCACGGACGTCTCCGTATATAGTACTGAGGTGTCATTGTATATAATGAGACAGAGATACTCAAGAGGGCCCGAAAATTAGAGCCTGACCAAACGTTGGCAGCGCCATGTAGTGTAGGCTCTCATTATTCTAATGAGACTACTGGGTTTCAAGTGGCAGAATCGCCTGCGTTGTGGGAGACCCACTGGAGGTGTCACCTGTCACTCCAATTTGAGTTTTTCTCTGGCTAACAAGCAGTGCCTCATCTCTATCCAAGGGCAGGGATGATTGGGTAACCGAGCGCATGACATCAATGGTTTCTCAGGGAAGCCGTGGTCACTCAGGTCTCATCCGTTTCTCTCAGTTACATGCGTCTCATGTGCAAAATGACAAACAGAGGTAGTATATGTTTCAATAAGATTTTAATGAAGCGACTGCATCTTAGATAACAAAGCGTGAGCTGTAATTACCAGGACGACACAACATAATAAGATTAAAATTGTGACTATGAGAGTGAAGAATAGAAATAACACTACCATGTTGTCACTAGAATCAATAGACTAATTCCTACCTAGGCTATAATAGGGCACAAAGCTATAATTCTGACCTTCAGGTTCCCCTGGGAAGTGGGAAGACATCATCCCCCATACCTGAGCAAAGGCCTGAACTCTGCGTTAGCAGCTGTAGCAAAGCATTCGGCTATCAGCATACAGTCGTAGTTCTCTGGCTGGAATAGCCGTCTAATGGGTAAGGGACAGTGAAGTGTTTTTATAATAGAACAGTTGATATTCTGAGAAAATGGCCCTACGTAAGGATGTGTGTTTTCTATGAATGTCAGAAACTTATACCACGTTCACCGGCAACCTATCTTTGTGCAGCCTTGGAAGAAGCACAGAATGAGCAAGAATGTCTTGTTTGAGAACATGGCCTGGCCTAGGCAAAAACAGTTGGATAGAGCGAAAGAAAACAAGACCGTAAAAATGGCTATTGTAACAATAATAAAGCAAAGCTGAATAAAATATTATCTAGGTTAGCTGCAAGCCTAGTATGTTAAAATAACGTGCATGAAGCTATAACTAAAATGGCTACACAACAATGTAGCCTCAAAGTTGTTAGTGCCCAGAGCCCCTGCTAACCAGGCAAGATCTCTTTCCCTAAAACTGTTGTGATGCATTGGCACAATTGGCAACACCTTTAGCTACCAGTATGAGTCCCTAGTAAATGGTACTTAGGTACCCAGGGCATGGGGTACTGACAGCGGGCCCTTGAGGGCAGCAGCACTGACTGTGCCATCATCTAGGGCCAGGCATCCAGAAACACCCAGCACTATCATTGCAGAGTGAGTGTTCTGATGCAGTCCCAAAAGACAAACTCAACACGGCACACAGCCTGTGTGCCCTGTCCACTACACACTGCACGCACTATAGGTAAGTCACCCCTCTGGCAGGCCTTCCAGCCCTAAGACAGGGTGCACTATATGGTATGGGTAGGCATAAAGGCATGTGCAATATGCCCCTACTGTGTCCTTGCCAATCCTAGGGCATAGTAAGTGAACAAGGCAGCCATTTTAATGCATGTGCTAGACACTGGTCAGTACCAGTTTTACAGCTATATGATGGCTACTCGGAACCCTGGGTTGTTTGGTATCAAACACCTCTGAACGATAAATCCAAACTGGTACCAGTCTTGGTGCAAATGTACCCAGTGGTCTCCTTAGATGTGCCCCCAGCAAAAGCTAACTACCCTGGCATGGTTGTGGGGTGGTCACAACCAGCCTGCCCCCACCAGACAAGATTCTGAATCTGTAGGGTGAGAAATCCTGCTCACCTGGATTCAGAACAAAGTACTTCCTGGGAGGAGGTGCTAACAACGCCTCCCTCAAAAATGTGTGCTGCCCTGTTGGTGAGCTTTGAAGGGCTTACTGCCTTTGAAACTCGATCCCCAGGTCTGTATCAAGCAACAGATGGCCACCCTCGGTGCCAACCCTCCACTTTTGGTGGGAGCAACGGCGGGAAAACAGTCAAAGGGTAGGATGAGTGGTTAGTCCTGACTTGCGTCACCCCTAAGGTGCTGCATGTGAGGTGACCTCTCCATTTCATTTTGCTCCATCTTGCATGGAACAAAAATAGCCAATCAAGTGTAGGGATTGACCTCTGCCTACAGGAAGTTGTCACTTAGTGGGTGTAGCCACCATAAGATAGGTGGCCCATTGGTCACTACTGAGTACCCCCTAAAATGCCCACTAAATACAGTGTTTAGTGGGCATCCCTAGACAAAGAAATCAGATTCAAAAGCAAAAAGAAGACTAGCAACAAAAGAGATCCAAGACTCGAGAAATGAAGTCCTGCTGCACCAAGAAAAGGTGCCAAACACTGCCTGCTGCACCTAGGACTTGACGATCGCAGCTGAGAGGTTGCTTGGATGTCGGACAGACTCTACAAACCCTCCACTCTTCAAAAATTGCCAAAGATCGTCCTTCAGAGTGAAGGCATCTCTCTGCACATCCAAGGAACCAAAGACCCAGTGAAGGCCACTTCACTGACTGGCTGCTGACCAAGGAACCGGACACTGCAGCTGGACCCAGCTTTGTCCATTGGACTATGAGGATAGAACCTACCAATGTGCCAGGTTTGGTGGTACTGTGCCCTCCAGTGGCCAGAGTGTGCAATAGCCCTAGGTACTGGTCACCTCAGGTCAGACACCCACAAGGACAGTCTATTCTGGACTGAAAAAGGACCAGGAGGAAGCCCCAGTTAAGGGACTTCAGGAACCACCCAGACATCCCACCAGAGTGCCCCTGCTGACTTGCAAGCTACCCTCCAAACTTACCTATCCCCTGCTTCCAAGGGCACCTCTGCACACAGCTTCTGGCTCACTGATTCGCTCTTTACCCGGTCACCCTGTGCCCTGCACCGAAGATCCAGCTGTGCCCTAAGGGTCCCCCACCTCTTGTGACCCTGACACCCCTAGGAGCCCAACCACACTTACCTTTAAGTCCACCTGTGCAGCGTCTTTTCAAGTGTTCCCCCACAGTGGCCTGGTACCAGCTCCATCGACTTTCTGCAGCTGCTCCTGCCAGAACTGGGAGTCTCCAGCTGGTCATTGGTACCCATCAACAACCTAAACGTATCTGCAAAAGGAGACATTGGTAAACATATTGCCTGATTTACTGTGAATTTTCAAACCAACATGTGGTTGCCTGGACCCCCTGCATAGTGTGCCTAGTTTTGTACACTACATCAAGGGCCAGCCTCCTACAAAGGGAGCCTGGACTTCCACCATCAGCCACTTTTTCCTATTACGCGGTTGGTGCGAGTGGTCTTTCCGGGTGGAGACGACGGTTCTAATGCGGGCTTTCGTCTATGGGACTGCCAAAATCTAAATACAGTGGCGAACGGGTTTTCAGGCGAACATGCAATGGTGAGAATGTTACAGCCAACATCTAAATCAGGCCTTAGGAGACTTTCTGCCCCATTGAAGAGGACAAATAAGGAGGTGTACCCGCAATCTGCCTTGTCCAAGTGGGTCGAAAGCCCAGTATACGCTGTGATTTATTTTATCATAAGAAAGACTGAGTTGGGAGCTGGACCATCCTGGCATTAGGCTGCATCCCTAGCCTTAAACCCCAGCTGTCATTCCTCTCCTCCAGGAGAATGGGGATTTATCCCTAATCAATGCTCCCTCTGGAGGGAGTCCACTAGACACCAGCGATATACTTTTTAAAAAACAAACATATGAGGCGGGGTTCAGCCCTTCTGACAACTGGACATATTCTCACACCTAAAGCCCCAACAGTCTTTCTGCCTACCCTGGGGGATAGACGGGGAAACTCATAAGCCTGGGTCAAATATTCTTTATTTCTGATAAGGAAATTTCATAAAATATACCAAACATTATGAGAAATTATACATTATAGCTGTACTTCAAAACTTTGCACTATCTCTTAATGCCACAAGGATGAATTTCTCACTAAACAAAGAGCAAAATTCCACGTGATGCAAATAATAGCCACTTAGGTTCAGTTAGTTTTACCCAAATGAAGTCTCAATTTTGTTATCTGGCATAATGACATGCATGTCATGTTATAGTAATGACATGAAATGCAAAACATTACATGTGATTATGCCACTGTAAATTAAATTTCATCCTGGCCTTTATATCACAAAAAATATCTGTATCGGTTAGGATTGACATGTACTGGCTTCGGGCCATATCCACCCACCAATAAAGCCCCCAAAGTGTTTTTGTCCTCCCTGGAGGAAAAGTAGGGCATTTACCACAGTCTGCTCTACCAGGGTCAGAGTGGGCAGAAAGCACATGGATACATTTTGATAAAATTGATGAAAAATAAAAGAATGGTTTGAAGGCCAGCCTGTCCTTGAATCAGACTGAACCACGGATAGCTAAAATCCCAACACACCTTTGGCCCTTACTAGGAGTTAGAATTGAGGATTTCTCTCAAATCGTCCTCCCTGGGGGGCCGAGGGCATATTAAATACCACAAAAATATTTTTTTATAAAAAGAATGGGATAGAGGCTTTACACCCCCAGCATCTGACTGCATCCCCACCTCTTATGCCCCAACTGTCTTTCTGCACCATCAGGGAAATTAGGAGATGTACTCCAATTTATCCCACCAGTGAGGCAGAAAGCACACTAGACATCTAGGATAAAAATAAATTATTAAAAAAAGAATGGGTTGAGAGATGGCTCCACCTGGCATCAGGCTAGGACCACACACTTAAAGCCTCAGCCATCACTTTGACCCATTGGAGGCAGACTGGGGGATTTACCGTCAATCTGTTATCCCTGGGGAGAGCAGAAAATCCACTACTAGGGATGGAATATTTTTAAACAAAATTGAGTATTTCTCACCCATCCATGATCTGGGCAGCCCACTCACCAAAGCCCCAGCAGCCTTTTTACCCCTCAGGGGGCAAATTGCAGGATGTACACCTAAAATGTCTTCCCTGGTGGGGCAAAAAGCACACTAGACAACAGATATATATTTTTAAGGAAAAAAAGAAGAGGGCATAGGGCAGTCTATCCTGGCATAGGCCGCACTGTTAACCTCTTAAAATCACACATTCTTTCTGTCCTGAAGGGGCCTGGAGTCTGAATACTGTGGTCTTCCCCATGGCCAGGGAGAGGAAATTTTGAAGGGTGGACTCAATGCTAAGACAGGCTAACACCCCATACCATTCCTGTATCGGGCACCAAACTCTCATGTCTAATAGGGCAGGCAGATATGAGGTGAATATTTCCAATATTCCTCCACAGGAGCAGAAAAGCTGTTGGGGACTTGGAGATGGGATTTGCAATCCAGTACCAGGATGGGCAAGCCCCACACCTCATCACCCATTTCATTTTTTTGTAACTTTATTTTACCCTGATGGTCTGGTGGGTGGGACTTTCTGACCCTCCTCCTCCTAGGATGGGCAGATTGGTTAGTAGCACCTCAATCTGCTCACCAACTGGGACTAAACGCCCAGAAGACTACCATGGAAAAAGTGAGATGAGAAATGCTGGGGTTGCTAGACTGTTTTGGCATTGGGTCCCACCCCTACACACCAGACACCATTTGTGCCCCCAAGGGGAGGCAGAATAGAACGTTTAACTCCTCTCACCCAACACATATGTCAAGAATACACTAAAAGAAATTGTAATGTACTTCCTTTAGCCATGAGGAAAGGGTGCCACATTAGGACGCTGGGTCACTCAACATCTATGGATTCCTACAAACCCTTGGAATTTTGGGAAACTATGAGACCCATGTGAATCCAGCGTGGTGTGACTTGTGAGGATCCTACATGTTTTCTCACTCAGATTGTCTAGCAAATATTAAGAATGTGTCCTTAACACTCATCTTCTTCCTTGTTTCCATGGGCTATGGCTGCAACATTTAGGCATTTAGGCACGTAGGGTTCATACCAACCCTGAATCGGAGAGATGTATGGGCAAATAAGGGTAGTGTGGATTGGGTGCATTATAGGACTTTTTTTTTTACCTATAATGTAGGTAACAATTTTAACTGACAGAATTGTGGGATCTCAGAATAGTAGTAAATTTTCATCTCTAGAATGTCTTTACATTTTTTATTTCCATTTTGTATGTCTATGTTGAAAAGAACCCATTTTTCAGAATGCCCTCTAAACCACATGGATATTTACAAATTCAGAGTCATACAAGCAGCAACTATTCAACAAATCTGATTTTTGGGCACAGTTAAAAAATGCATAGCTTTTATTCATACTCATGTTTCATTCATAAGATTTTAAGTCATGAATTGATGCATGGGGCAAAACATGCAAAAGAAAATATTGTAACCTATTTCTGTTTTCTTCCTACTTACATTCCTTATTTTTGTATGTAACCTTAGTGTTCATATGGAGAACTATGAGTAAGCCACAGCAATGACTCCGTGCAGTAGTCACATTTTTTTCTACTCCTCATAAATAATCCCGGCCTCCTTGATATACCTCGATGAAAAAATTGTTGCATCATTAGAGAAGTAATTTACTTGGGTAGACATTTTAAAAATGGTTGATGTGTTGCAGTGATTATGCAATATTTCAGGAACCATAAGACTTATATATTTCATTTTGCTCTCAAAACATAGGTTTTGGGGGTTAAGTAGTCTTATGGAGACAGAAAATAACTCCTCAGAGCAACCCTTCCACTTTTTTTTCCAAAATGGTGGCTATAATAAAGGAAGAAGAGACATATATTGAAATTAAACAAATAATAATGGTTTTTAAAATGTTTATGTATAAACCAAACAATATTTATGATCTGAATGAGAATTTTTTTTTTATCACTACTGTTTTGGACACATTTTCATAGTTCATTTTATTTATTTGTTTAGATAATCGCTTGTGGTACATTTGCAGAATGTTCAACATTTGAGAAGAGCATATCGACAGGGACATCTTTTCATAGCACAGGTACACAGGTACAAGTACATGTATGTGTAAGTTCTATGGTAAAGGCTTTAGAATTTTGCTGGTTTTAGCCCCCATCAATATCTTCCCAACAAAATTTACAAGAATCTTTCTCCATATATGTATGGTCCAAAACATTTACACACCTTCTGATCAAATTGAATGCTCTTTTAATGTGTTCACGACAGAATATGATGTCAGTGGAAGGTCACTTAGGGGGACTGATCTCTTGAATGCACTGTACTGAAAATTGTCACGTGTGACAGTCAGAACTTGTTTTCCACACAAGCACAAGGTATTTTTTTTTCTACATCTTTAAAGTCACATTCTTCTTCTGTCCCCGCAGATTCTTTTAGAAACTGCACAGGTTCAAGTTAAAGCTCCAAACTTTGTTCCGATTTTGCTCATAGTGTCATCATCCGTAAGAATATTTGCCATGATAAGAACACTGGGCAACTCTGGGTCAAGTTTCTTGTTCAGAATATGAAGCACGATTAAGTGTCTTTTCTTTCCTTTTCTTTCTTCACGTATCCAAAACTCTGACAATACTTGCCTTATGAACATTGCAACAAATCTAAGTAGCACAATAATATAATCTGTGTCATTTGACAGTACAATGACTCGATTGGAACCATTTCGACCATTTCGAGCAGCCCACTCAACATGTGGCACAACACTGAGTTCACCTTCCTCCAATTTGCTGTTAAGTTCTTGAACAATATGGCCCGTACATTTTTAATATATCTCTGCAGGCACCAGCTCCTCGTTGACAGTCATTCCACTTGCATTAATTGGAAATTCAGTGTTCACTGAAGTATCAGCAATGTTTTAGCAAGTTAACATCTCCAAGTTTATCTTGTTTGATGTTGATGACCAGAATTTATGAAGTTGCACAAGTTTAGGTGCACACAAAGTCAATTGTTCCACTTGTAGACATTTGTCTGATTCTCTCATGTTCTTTGACAAATAGGTCAAGATAACAGCGTAAGACAATGTGCAGTTCTTGCAAGGTGCACACTGATTTTTATATCTGTACAACAGTCTGAACGACCTCTCTGAAGTTTAGCATGGTTGAAATCTTGACCATTGGCAATTGTGACATATAGACACTCATCACGCCGGCCAGGAGACCGCCAGTGATGGCGGCATTGAGACCTCCATATTATGATTCCTGGCAGGTCACCGCCATAAAGTGGGCGGAGAACTGTCAGCAGCCATAGTGGCAGTCTAGTGGAGGTTGCTCCGCTGGCACCCCCACATCATCACAACACCGCCCGCTGTGTTACAACTTTGTAATCACCATGGTAGTGTTGTGGTGACGGGGCGGTGCCAGCTGAGTAGGCCCCACGGACCCCGTTCCCTCCCAGACAGCCACCACGAGCAGGTAAGGTGATCATCAGATGGGAGTGGGGTAGTGGGGTGGGGGGTGTTGAGTGTTGTGTGCGTGAATGGGGGTGTGAGTGTGTGTTAATGGAGGGGAGGGTGTTTGTGTGAGTGTATTTGTGTGAATTTGTGAATGCGTGTCAGCGGGGGTGGGGGGTGTCGTGGATGCGTGTATGTGTGTGAGTGTGGATATGTGACTGTGTGTTGTATGCATGCATGGATGGGGTAGAGGGTATGTACAGGGTTTGAAGGGCAGGGGAGAGTGGAGTCTACAGGGTTTAGGGGGTGGGAGAGGGACCATGGCTGTTTTGGGGGGGGTTGGGGAGTTGCATACTGGTGACAGGAATACTAATTCCTGTCACCAGTATCCTTTCCGCCAGAGATTTCCTGGCTGTGTTGCTGCCAGGAAATCCCTGGCAGAAAGGAGACTCATAATACTGTCGGCAGTTTAAGGTCGACCGATGGGCCGAAGGTGGTACAGGCAGTGAACTGGCTGCTTTGCAGCCCATTCGCTGCCGTGATCATAATTTGGCGGTCCTGCTCCCCCACACTGTTGGTGGTGTTACCGCCACCACCAGAGTGGCAGAGCAGATCCGCCAAACTCATAATGACCACCATAGTCCACAACAATAGCAGTTTTCAATGAGCACACCTATTTGTAACTGAAATTCTTCAAGAAAAAGATTTTTTTTGAGCTCCTGTACAAGTTTTTCGCTTCACTGGTTTGGTTGCAGCATCTTCATCAAATAATGTGTTTGTTGGAAGAAGATAATATGACAGAATGTCTTTGATAAATTCACCCCTTTTTTTTTGCCATATACATCTCTTTATGTGCTTGCAAAAGGTTTTTTGTTTTTTTGTAACCCAGTTTCTAATGACTACTTCGACAAAATCTTACTATGGCAATTAAAGAGTGGAAGTTTAGCTTTAGTGATTATGTCAATCAGCTTTATCTCTTTCAATACAATCCTCCCCTGCTTCAGTTCTGCGTATAGTTTCGATCCATGTTACAGGACACCGAGTAGGTGTGTCTTTATATGATTATCAACATATTGTTTGGTCTCGAAGTTGAGTAGTCACACAGGCTCAGTCATTGTAAAGAAGTTTCCTCCTGCTGCATGAAATGAAGAAGGCTGTCAACGTGTTTATTAAAATGTTCCTCTCTCCTTTCCACAAGTTTGTGGTGAGGAACAGCATCACAATAGTCCATTCATTTTGAATTTGTCATCTCTCTGAAAACATGGCAGATAGAAAGGACTTCCTGGGAAACTAGCTGCCATTGAGCAACATATTCACTTTTACGTGCTTGACCAGCAATTCCCTTGGAGCTTTTCTGTGATCTCTGGATCAGGTCATTCCAGTTTCATACCTGAAGGCACAGCATCGAGTCTTCTCTCTCTGTCTTTCACCACAAAATGTATTTGGATGAATTTTTTGCAGAGGTATGGTTTTTCCACCTCTAGCTTCTCTCTTTCCAAATACCACAACACATTTCTCAGACAGCTTATGCGGTCGAATTTGCAAAACACAGTAATCAGTGACTCCACAGTCCTCACGTGCAGCTGCCAATACCTTCCTGATAAGTAATGGACCAAGTTTTTCACTAGAGCTATATTGTGTAAAACATTTCCCCAGTGCCTGCACAGTTCTGGTTTTTCTTCACATTCTGTGACTAACTCTATGAACTTGGATCTCAAGTTTTCTGATTGTGAACGGAGTGTATTAGACATTACCTGGTTTTGCATTATGACCCTCATGACAACCCTGGCGGTCGGTGATAAATTGGCGCTAATACCACCAACATGCTGGCTGTAACTACAGCAAAATTATGACCATGGCAGTGACAACCCAGGTAGACAGACACTTTACCACACCAACCGCCAGGGCGGATACAATAGCCACCACGGCGGTAGCCGCCTACAGCCAGGCGGAAGTCAATGTTCCACCCACCATATAATGAGACCGGAAACTGCCACCTATTCTGGGGCGGTACCAACGACAGCTAAAGCCTGGCGTAAACAGACCGCAGAAGGGAAAGGACTCACCATTGGAGGCACTGGGAACATCCACGATCCCGTGGAGCCCGAGCTGCAAATATTCCCCATGATATTTTACGTCCTGGTCCACCACGAACACCAACAACAGCGAAGACGACCACGGTGAGTACAGCCACCCAGCACACAAGGGAGGGGGGAGGAAAAAGAGAGTGACACACACACGCACAACACACTCCCCAACCCCCAACACCATACACACAATCAGATGAAGTACGAAAACATATTTACTCCATACCCCTCAGGAATAATGCAAGGACAACACGAACAGATGAAAGTGAGTGTAATAATATAAATACAGTAACAATACGAACATTCAATCCAAAAGTATATACATATGTACATTACAAGGGACGCTGCCCAGTCCTCAATGTGCATGGGCCACAGGGCTACATGACAAAGTCCAAGGCCCCACCTGTCTCCTGCACCAACATGGAGAGAACACTGCAGGGGCATCAGCTGGAAAATAGGCATGCACCTCAGGGGGGCGGGGAACGGGGGGCACAGATGGAGCAACACCACTGGTTCTGGAGGGGGCAACATGCCCTGTGCTTGGTCCTGAGGAGAGCAAGGCCACAGTCTCTCAAGTGGGTGACTTGCCCACAAGCTCTGGAGGGGGCAACATGCCCTGTGCTTGGTCCTGGGAAGTGCAAGGCCACAGTCTCTTGAGTGGGTGACTTGCCCACATGCTCAGGAGGAGGCAACATTCCCTGTGCTTGGTCCTGGGGAGTGCAAGGCCACAGTCTCTCAAGTGGGTGACTTGCCCACAAGCTCTGGAGGGGGCAACATGCTCTGTGTTTGGTCCTGGGGAGTGCATGGCCACAGTCTCTCGAGTGGGTGACTTGCATACCCACTGGTTCTGGAGGGGGCATCGTGCCCTGTGCTTCTGATCCTGGGGAGGATGGGGTGAGTGGGTGGCTTACCCACTGGTTCTGGAGGGGGCATCCTGCCCTGTGCTTCTGATCCTGGGGAGGATGGGATGAGTGGCTGGCATACCCACTGGTTCTGGAGGGGGCATCGTGCCCTGTGCTTCTGCTCCTGGGGAGGATGGGGTGAGTGGGTGGCTTACCCACTGATTCTGGAGGGGGCATTGTGCCCTGTGCTTCTGATCCTGGAGAGGATGGAGTGAGTGGCTGGTATACCCACTGGTTCTGGAGGAAGCATCATGCCCTGTGCTTCTGATCCTGGGGAGTGCAAAATCACAGTCTCTCAGCTGGGTGTCATACCCAAAGGATTTCCAGGGGACTGGCCGCACAACAGCCCATGGAGGCAGGACTACATACCGTCCGCCGGTGGTGACAGCTGCTCATGGGTGGTAGTGATGCTGCTGCAGCCACTGCTGGTGGGAACCTCCATCCCATCCCCTGCAGCCTCAGATGGCTGCCCACTGGTGCTGGTGGTGGTGCTGCTGCTGCTGGTGGTGGTTGTGGGGGGAAGATCCAGCCCATCCCCTGCAGCCTCAGATGGCTGCCCACTGGAGCTGGTGGTGGTGCTGCTGCTGCCGGTGGCGGTTGCGGGGGGAAGCTCTAGCCCATCCCCTGCAGCCTCGGACGGCTGCACAACCATGGTTGATGGTGGGGGCTCCGACTGAGTCCCATCACCAGGGTCCTTGTCCTTCCTGCCTGCTGGTGCAGGCCCCTTGCCCTTCCTGCCAGCTGGTGCAGGCCCCCTGCCCTTCCTGGCAGCAGCTGTGGATTGGTCCTTGCCCTTCCTGTCAGCAGCTGGGGATGGCACCTTGCTCTTCCTGGCAGCAGCTGGGGCAGGTTCCTTGCCCTTCTTGTCAGCAGTTGAGGATGGCAACTTGCTCTTCTTTACAGCACTTGGGGCAGGCTCCTTGCCCTGCCGGCAGCACTTGGGGATGGCACCCCTTCCTTGAGGCTGCCTGGTGCAATTGATCCTTTACCACTATGAGTGGGTGTGGACACTACTGTGCCAGTAGATTGGATGACTGAGGTGCTTGCCTGGGTTTTTGTCACCCTAGCCAGACATGAAGGATGGGGGGAGGGGTAGGGAAGAGGTCAATGGTGGAGAAGAAAAGCTTCTTAAGGGCACTGGGGCGGGAAGAGGGAGAAGGTTTGGGAGTGGAGGAAGAGGAAATGGTTGTAGGAGGTGCCTGTCTGCTGTGTTTGGGTGCAGGTGCATGGGCTGGATGCTTTTGTGAGGTAGATTGTTGTTGGGTGTCTGAGTGCTTGCGTTTTTGTACCTTAGGGGTGGCAGACACAGTGGGAGAGGACACATGGGACGTATGCATGGCTGTTGTAGTGGTGTCTGCAAGTGAGGTGTGTGTTCTGCTAGGTGTGGTGGTGATGCTGGTAGTGGATGATGGTGTAGTGCATGCAGGTGTGAGTGTAGACACAACTGGGAGGGAGGTGGAGGAGAAGGAGGGGGACACAGTGGAGGCAGTGGATATGTCTGCATCTGGATGGTGTTTGTGTGAGTGCCTGTGGGATGATGTGTGGTGTTTGTGTTTGCCATGTCCACTCTTGTGTGTTGTCCTGTGTGCATGCTCATCTGCCTGTGTGCTTGGGATAGGTTGGGGTTGAGGGGAATGGGATTGGGAAGAGGACATTTAAGGGGGAGGATGGAAACAGGGGCAATGGCTGCCATCAGAGAAGAGGCCAGAGTCTGGATTGATCTCTGTTGGGCCGCCAAGCCAGTGTGAATGCCCTCCAGAAATGCATTTGTCTGTTGCGTTTGGGCTGCCAGCACCTGGATGGCATTCACAAAGGTTGACTGCCCTTCAGAGATGGATCACAGGAGGTCAATAGCCTCCTCACTGAGGGCAGCAGGGCTAACTGGGGCAGGGGCTGAGGTGCCCGGGGCGAAGGAGATGCCCACCCTCCTCAATGAGGGTCTGCTGGGAGGGCGGTGCTGCAACAGGGGGTGGCGGATGTACCTGTTGCTGGGGTGGTGACAGAAGTGTCCGCCACCACCAGGGAGCTTCCATCGGAGGAGGTATCTGTGTCCGAACTGTCCCCTCCTGTCTCTGCTGTGGTGCTCCCCTCGCACACGTCGGTGGACTCTGCCTCCAGGGTCCTGTGGGATGCAGCTCCCTCTGTCGCCGGTGCCTCTGCTCCTCCGCCAGATTATGCTAATGCACACAAGGACAGGACGACAAACCAAAAAGGGGGTGGGAGAGACAAACGATACACATGGTCAATGGCTACACCAACATCACCGTTGGTGTACATACCACACTCACACACTGGGAACAGGCCTATGCACTATGCGATTCACTAACAGTACCTATGCTAGCCTCCAGGACATGAGGAGGGACATATCCCGCCAATTGCAGCATACCTGGGACCCACACAGCCCTGTCCAATAGAGGATACCTACAAGCTAGGTAGGAGGAATATCACTTCAGAACTCTGCACAACATGGGACCTACTCTGTAATGTCAGGCTTGGCTAGGGGCACCCACTGACACACATCCACTACCCGGATACCACCCTACCAGGCGTAAGTTGTAATGACGGGCACTGTACTCACCCCCTTTTGACTACTGTGATGCCCTCAAGCGCCCATCCAGCTCAGGATAAGCCACTGTCAGTATTCGAGCCATCAGTGGGGTCAGAGTTCGACGGGCACCTCTTCCCCGTTGGGAGGCCATCCCCAGCTGGGCCTCTATGGTCTTCCGTGCCCAGCGTCTCAGGTCCTCCCACTGTTTCCGACAGTGGGTGCTCCGTCTGCCGTACACCCCCAGGGTCTGCACGTCCTTGGCGATGGCACGCCATATACCCTTCTTTTGATGGGTGCTGACCTGCAGAGAAATACACAGAGGAAAAGCCATTAGTCAAACCGTCCTGGCTGTTACACTTTTGGCCCACCATGCCCCTTCACATCACCATTTGCACACAAAGGGCCCAACCAACAAGCTTTACTTGGCCCAGGGGACATCCACCAACCCCCCCCCACACGAGCCCTTCACACACACCACTCCATGCATTTATGCCCCATGCATCGTACTCACAGTGTACTCAACTGTTGGTCTGGAGGCCCATACAGCAGTCCGTACTGGGGTAGGACTCCATCCACCAGTCTCTCCAACTCCTCTGAGGTGAAGGCATGTGCCCTTTTCCCAGTCACACGCGCCATGGTAGGGCCCAGACACAGGTCACAGCAGCACATGCAGTGTTAGTCCTCTCCTGTTGAAGGTCAGGTAGCAAATGAGAAAACAGATAGAAAATGGCGTGACTTCCACGGCGGTGCATACCGTCACCACCGGCGTACATCACCATTGGCCACTATACCCCATAGGACCCAATATTATCCAATGAGCAGTTGCACGGCGGTTCCCGACCGCCTCCTGCAGCGGCGTACAACGTCAGCAGAATTACCTCACTTCCAACTGTCCCTCCAAACAGGACAGGCAGATGCCATTTCAGTGGGGGGCAGGCCCTGGATTATAACTGTGTCACAGTTCACAATTGGACATACAAGACAAATGCCACTTACACATTTAAAATTGACATCGTGCATTGTACTGTTGTGGCTCAATCCTTTGTCCCTTAGACTGCAACCGCTGCAGATGAATAGGAGATGGAGACATACCCCCGTGTACAGACCCCTGGTGGACTTGGCAACAATGGAGGACAGGCACATTTTCCTCACCTACAGACTTGACAGGGCCACTATAACAAATCTGTGTGCCTAACTGGAGCCTGACCTGTTATCTGCTATTCGTCACCCCACTGGGATTCCCCCTCTTGTGCAAGTTCCATCAGTGCTCCATTTTTTGGCAACTGGTTATTTCCAAGTGACAGTGGGCTTGGCAGCAGGAATGTCACCGCCAATGTTCTCAATTGTGCTGACCAGAGGGTTGTCTGCCCTGATTAAACAGATGTGCAGCTACATCTTTTTCCCCCAAGTGGAGGATTTGGCCACCGTGAAGGCTGACTTCTATGCAATGGGACATATCCCCAATATAATTGGGGCAATTGATGGAACACATATTGCATTTGTCCCCCCCCAGCAAAATGAACAGGTATTCCGAAATCGAAAAAGTTATCATTCTATGAATGTCCAGATGGTGTGCCTGACGGACCAGTACATCCCCCATGTCAATGCTAAGTATCCTGGGTCTGTGCATGATGTCTTTATCCTGAGGAATAGCAGCATCCCTAATATGATTGCCCAACTACAGAGGCAAAAGGTGTGGCTAATAGGTGAGCCCTGGTTTCAATCCAGTGGATGTTGGTGTATGGGTATGGTGTGGGCCATACGGGATGGTGTGTGGCTAAATGTTGTCCCTCCATATTTGCAGGTGACTCAGGTTACCCCAACCTATCATGGCTACTGACCCCTGTGAGGAATCCCAGGACAAGGGCAGAACAACGTTACAATGAGGCACATGGGCTTTCAAGAAGGATTATAGAAATTACCTTTGGCCTCCTGAAGGCCAGGTTTCGGTGCTTCCATCTAACAGGTGGATCCCTGTGCTACTCACCCAAGAAAGTCTGCCAGATCACCGTGGCATGCTGCATGTTGCACAACCTTGCCTTGGACACCATGTGCCTTTTCTGCAGGAGGAGGAGGCTGGAGATGGCCGTGTGGCAGCAGTGGACCCTGCGGACAGTGAGGATGAGGAGGCAGAGGATGAAGATGAGGACAACGGAACTACAGTGATTAGACAATACTTCCAATGACGCACAGGTAGGACAGTGTTACTTCACATTTCAGTGTCATTATTTTGATTATATTTGTCACTGGCATGCTGTTATTTCCCACTTCATTGCCCACTCACTGTACCCTTTGGTAACTCATTTTGCAGATGTTGGTTCCCCACTATCGCTCCTGGTGTGATCACTGCAGCCAACTACAGTTCTTTACAATGTGAACATTACTGTACATTTGAAATGCAATATTTGAATATGGTTAAACGAATACATACTGAAATCATTTAACATACTACATACTTTTTTCAAAGGGTGTTTATTTAAGTGCTAAGGAGTAGGGGGGCAATGGGGCTGGGGTGATGATGGAGGAAAGTCTAGGGTAGAGCTCCAGTCTATTTGCAGCACAGGTGCATTGTCCAAGGGGATATAGGAAGGGGAGCAATGGCAGTTCAAGCTGGACAGGGTGGCAGAGTGGGACACAAGGGTGACAATCAGGAGAGTCTCACGTCCACTTGCAGCAGTGGAGGTGGAAGGCAGTTCAGATGTCTGGCTAGTGGCAGGGGCCCGCTGTTGTGAGCCTGCCTCTCTCATAATGTTGGCCATGTCTGCCAGCACCCCTGCAATGGAGACCAAGGTGGTGTTAATGGCCTGCAAGTCCTCCCTGATCCCCTGGTATTGTCCCTCCTGCAGCCGCCTGTTCTCCTGCACGTTGGCCAGGATCTGGCCCAGCGTATCCTGGGAATCTTGGTGTGCTCCCAGGATCTCAGTGAGTGCCTCCTGGAGAGTCGGTTCCGTGGGCCTGTCCTCCCCCTGGCGCACAGAACTCCTCCCAGTTTCCCGGGTGTCCTGTGCCTCTATCCCCTGAACTGTGTGCCCACTGCCACAGACCCCAGGTCCCTGATTGTCTTCGGGGCGAAGTGTGCCCTGGAGTCCCTGTAGTGGTGGACACACTGCTGATTGACATGTCCTGGGGACAGAGGCGTGGGTACACTGGGTGGGTACTGTGGTAGTGTTTCCTGATGTGGGAGGCTCTGTGGTGTGTGGTTACCAACTGTCCAGAGGTCCCTGATGGGCCAGGTTGATCATCCAGATCCAGGTGTCCAGAGTCGCTATCATCACTGTGGGCTTCTTCTGTGGGAGGACTGGATATTGCTGGCACCTCTTCTCCGCTGACATTGGCTGCGGTACCTGTGGGGTTGTGAATGCAGTGATATTGTTTCTGTGTGTGACATATTGTGCATCAGTGGGTTGTTCCCTATGGTTATCATTGCCCTGGCAGCTTTTACTTGTGTAAGTTGGTATGTGGTGGGCTATCTGATTCTCTCTAGTGTGCATGCTTTGGTGATAGGTGTCCATGCAGGTCTGTGAGTGGTGTCCATGCATTGGTATGGCATGCAGGGCTTGGCATTGGGATGAGTGAGATGTGATGGTGGAGTGTGTGCAATGGAGTGGAGTGATGGGAGTGAGGGTGAAGGTATCTGATGGCATGCAGGTAGTGGGGTAGTAGTATTATAGAGTTGACTTACCAGAGTCCAGTCCTCCTGCTACTCCGGCCAGGCCCTCAGGATGCATGATTGCCAAGACTTACTCCTCCCATGTTGTTAGTTGTGGGGGAGGAGGTGTGGGTCACCGCCAGTCCTCTGTACAGCGAGTTGGTGTCTTGCTGCAATGGAACGTATCTTTCCCCGTAGGTCGTTCCACCTCTTCCTGATGTCATCCCTGGTTCTAGGGTGCTGCCCCACGCCGTTGACCCTGTCCACGATCCTCCACCATAGCTCCATCTTCCTAGCAATGGATATGTGCTGCACCTGTGCTCCAAATAGCTGTGGCTCTACCCGGATGATTTTCTCCACCATGACCCTTAGCTCCTCCTCTGAGAATCAGGGGTGCTTTTGTGGTGCCATGGGTGTTGTGTGAGTAGTGTGGGTGAGGGTGTGTAGGGTGATGTGTTGGGGTGTGTGATGTAAGGTGTGTGGGTGGTGTATAGGTGATGGTTGTGTGTGGGTATGGTGTTGTGATGTCAGTGTGTTGGCAATGGTTTGTATTCATAAGGGGTTGTGGGTAATGTGGGTGTGTGTTTTATAGTGGTGTGGGTGTGGTGTGTGTATGTGTGTCAGGTGTATGTAGTTTGAATTGTCCAATGTGGTGTTGTTTTGTATGTGTGTGTGTATTTGGAACGCGGCGGTGTGTACTGCCAATGGTTTACCGTGGTTGAATGTCCGCCGTGGCGATTCGTGGGTCATAATGTGATGGGCGTAGTTCTGTTGGCGTAACGGTGTGGGTTTTGGTACCGCCAGTTTATCACTGACCTTTGGTGTGACAGACTTGTGTCTGTGGCTGAATAGTGACGGATTGGTGTGTGTGTGTGTGTGTGTGTCATAATATGGTGAATGGATATCCGCCACTGCGGCGGTACGTTGGCGGCAGTCAGCATGGCGGTAAGTGGGATTTACTGCCAATGTCAAAATGAGGGCCTATATCTTTTGAATGAAGTGCACCCTGTGCCTTGTTCACTTCTGATATCAAAAACCTAATTTGCCATTCTTGTTCTAGAAAGCATTCCAATGCCATGTTTCTATATTATCAGATATGATGAGCCTAGCTTGTAACAATTTAACATAGTGAGTTCTGCTCAGTACTGACTTTACAGTTTGGCCTCAATAATTGCATCCTCTATGCCACATCCACTGAGATTAGTTGCAGCACACCGCAACGCAACGTTTGTTAAAACAAAAAAAGCCAATCATTGGATAACGATCATCAAATTCTACTGGATTACTCATAAAAATGTCAGCACCAATATGGAAAACACCTTCATCACAGAAAAATGGCATGATAAACTGCTCTTCAAGGTGAGCACGCACATTTTGGAAATTTTTTGAGCTATGTATACTGTTGCGCAGTTTGTAACTGGAGATGGTATGAGTGGTAAAAACCCTATCTTCTTCAGTGGGATAGTACTCTGGGAGCTCATAGCATGAATTCCAGCCCATAGAGGAACTGGCTTTTCTTCATATTTCAATCCACGCCAAATAAGTGATGCTGTAAATTCAGTTACATCAGCTTTGTGGCCCACAGCATCAGGTAGAAGACGATCCATGTCCTCAGCAACTTTGACACTTTCTGGTAGACTGGGATGTGTTGATGGCTTCTAGTGATTTTGCACTTGTTGGCATGGCAGTTGGGTTCTAAGTTTGCAGCTTTGTTTCTTAATGCCTACAGCTGACACAGCTTGTTTTCTACCAGATACTTTATTGGTACAGTCTTGAAAAAGCACCAAGGCAGTAGCATGTGTGCTGGGTGTTCCAGACAAAGAAGACCTGTCTTCAAAATCAAAATTATCAAGAGCAGCAATTGTAAATCCTTTCCTGGTAAAGTGACTTGGAAGTGGTGTGCTGTTGTATTCACAGGATTTTACAGCATGAGCTGCTAAGAAGTTCCTGCACCATACTATGCCATTATAACTTGTTGATACAGCAATCCTATTCATTGAAGTGATTAGCTATCTACGTTTGCACTTGTCATAGATTGTGTGGGCAGTCATTATCTTTAGTGGAGTTTTCTTTTTGCCGTGATGTAATTCATAACACATGATTTAGAAAATACAGTACATTTGCACAGAATAAGCCTGTCCGTTCCTGGTATTGTCTTCCACTTCTCTGTTTCTATCTTCAAACCATCATCAGGGTTGTCAACTTCTGTTCCGAACTCAAGAACTTTAGTTTGTAACAGTTTTGCTTTGATGATATTAAATAATGATCTAAAAAACAATTTTAAGACAACATCAGGCATTCTTGTTGACGCCAACGATTTGTGGATTCCTGGGGCATCAAAAAATTTGTCAGTAAGCCCAAAATCTAAATGTTTCAAGACATTTCTTAAAATGGTTCCTGTGGATTTTACTGCATCCTTCGATTTTATTAGGCAGCAAGAGCTTAAGGAGTCATATCAGCTGAGAACACCATAAGTGGCTCACTCTTTTTGTTAGACAGACAAAAATGCATTCTGTCACTCTACAGTCTCATTAGAAAAATATTAATTTAATTATTATGGATCAATACAGATTCATCAATGTTGACTATTATTTCTCTGATCTCACTGAGTGTAAACCTTTAGCCAGCACTCAAGAGTGGCTTTATCACAGCATTTGGTTTTTCAAAGAGTGGTTCTTAACTGAAGGCTGGTGGTTACGTTGCTGCTGGGAGCTCATTGTACATTCATATTCAGTTCAGCTGGGCATTCAAATCAGCTGCAAATACATCCACTGTACTGTTTAGATCAGCTACTCGGCTGCAAACTTAATCTTCGGAGAAACTAGCTGCAGATAAAAACCTGTTTGCCCTTTGAGGTTCACATACTCTGTACTTTTTTCTTACATCAGTCCCTTTGGCCCTTGTTCAGGCTAAACCACAGATAACACACTGAAGATCCTCGGCTTTCCGCTCAGTTGTTGGATGTGAATGAGGGGTAGACATCAATCTTCTAAGTGGATGGGCATTAGGTTTGGTTGTCGTAGTTTTCTCATAAGACGTGGATTCTTGTTTTGATTCACTGGTTTCTGATACTTTTTGACATTTTTTTCCAGACTTTCTTTTATTGTATACGACTTGTAGCACTTGTTGTTACAATGATATAATATTTTATCCTCTTCACCCATCAGTTTCAATTTTTTATGAACTTCGTCTTGCCATATTTTTGCATCATTTCAAACTCTCTTCTGTCCAGCCACAGTTAATGTAAGCTTTTCTTTCAGATTAGTTTGGCAAATGACATATTTTTTATGTGCTCACAGAGTCCTCAGATTTTGCAGTTAGCAACACTTCGCTCATGTTTACGAATTTGAATCGACAGAAAACCTAAAACAAAAACAATATTAAAATAAATTACCAATATAATGGCTAAAACACATCATTATAGAGCCGACATTTTGAAAAATGGCATGAGGGTTTCTCTGAGAAATTATTTTTTGTCTCTTTAAGATTACTTGACCCCCAAACCTATGATTTGACACCAAAACTAAGTACATATGTCTCATGGTTCCTGAAATATTACATCATCACTGCAACACATCGGCCATTTTAAAAACAATTGTCTAGAAAAAAATCGTCTGGATTAGCAATGTCTACCCAAGCTAAATGACTTCTGTAATGATACAAAAACACAAATCAAAATTGAAATCTCAGGACCACATTTTTTTTTTTACAGAGAAATATTAAGGGGCCAGGACTAAAATATAAGTCCTCTCAACAGTGTACGTAACTTGCGACTGAGTATGCAGGATCATATGGGGATATGCCGACATACACAGAAGAGGAGCTAATCATCTAGATAAGGCTTAAATGAGTTCTTAAAAATAATGGACCTAGTGAGGTTAAAGGACTGGTTGCAGTGCATAGGGGGCTATGTCACAAGTAAGGTACAGTATTAAGACCGGGTAATTAAGTTTAAATAAGATGACTTGTGTCTAATTCCATAATTGCATGCTGGCAAGTATGCAGTTGAAGTAGTTTATAAAAACATACAGGAAAGCACGCGCACCTGAATATATTTCAGACATTGAAGTGAAAATTAGTTGTTAAAATTTCGATGGCATTGCAGAAATACACCTTAATGGACATTTGATTCCCTGCTTTTAGTGTTCCTGCGTTGGATCATAAAATGCCTGTAATATTCCTCGTTTCTTTGAACTGAAATATGCGTGTTGAGTGCAAAATGGAAATGCGCTGGCAAATTCTTATCTTCACAAGTACATTCTCTGCTATGAAAGTATGTTGAGCGTCTGCGCTGGGTGGGAGCAAATGGCTGCTAGTGTGAGATACTGCTGTGAGGCAGGTTCATCTCAAACGGATTTGAATTGGGTTCCAAATGCGAGTAATGCTCCTTTGTATAGGAATTAAGATGCCTTTCTAGCATGACCAACATCATTTAACTCTGCCCAACAATCAACACACAGTGTAAGGACTGATGTTTTGAAAATCAGTAAATACAGTTAATACTGAAATGTGTTAAATTGTAAATATATAGTTTTCCTTGCTGTTCTGTTTCCCGTCAGTAAGAAATAAAGGTCAGTAAAGGCAAGGGAGCTGCTGGGCCCTCGCTAAGATAAAATAAAAAGGTTTACAAATTTAGAAGAAAAAAAAAACCTAAAAAACTTAGTGGCATACTTATACTCCGTTTGCGCCGAATGTGCGTAAAAATTTTTGACGCACATTCAGTGCAAACGTTGCCCCATATTTAAACCCTGACGCCCGAGCCGGTGCAAAAGGAAAATGGCGCTATGTGCGTCAGTTTCTGGAAGCGGCACCCCGCCCTGCACGTAGACGCAGAGCCCTGCAGCAACAACAGCAGCTACAACAACAACAGCAGGGACCCCAAAGACAGCGCAGAAGGCAGGAGAGGATATTCCGCCCAAGAACAACCCTGCATGGCCTCAGGGAACGGGACATCATCCAGAGGTACCGGTTGAACTGGCAGGCCATTCAGCAGCTGCTGAGAAATATTGAACAGCAGTTGGCCCCCACTTTAGTGACTCCCCGCACTATCCCAACAGAAACAAAGCTGCTTGCCGTACTTCTCCTGCTGGCAAGTGGCTCGTTTCAGACAACTGGTGCCCTGGTTGGTGGAATATCACAACCATCATTCTCTGCATTCCTGCCAAAAGTACTTGATGCCATAATTCGCCTGACACCCCGCCACATCTGCTTCCCTAACACACTGCAGAAGCAGCAGGAAACTAAACAGGGGTTCTACGCCATCAGTGGCTTCCCGCACATCCTTGGTGCAATCGACTGCACACACGTACGCCTTGTGCCACCTGCTGCAACAGAACACCTCTACCGCAACAGGAAGCACACACATTCAATCAACGTGCAGGCCATAGTCGATCACCAAGGACTGATCACCAACATTGTGGCTAAATATCCTGGGAGTGTACATGACACATTCACCTTCCGTCACTGCACCATCAACCAACACTTCCAGGATGGACGATATGGCAATGGACTACTTGTTGGTAAGGACAAAAACCAAACTCATATACACACTGCACAGAAACCCTCTAGGACAAACAACACATACACCACAATAGCAACACCTAGCCAGGAACACACTGAGGTACTCACATCACTAGCCCTGTTTCAGAAGTCACCATTGAACCTGTCACACATTGGAATTTACTCTACAGCTTATAGTGAAGACATGACTGTGGTTGCCTAAATGTCACCTTGCAAATTGGAAGTCTCACAATAACCTGTACACTAATACAATGCATAAGTTTAAAGATATGGGATGGCCTGGGTATGTTCATATGAATGTTTCAAATACACTTTCATGTTTCAACTCTGCATGGAACTATCATCACACCCCCAGTGAGGACACACGGACACCTGTATCACAAGTCACAATGCTAGGGAGGGCACACTGTACTGGAAAAACCAATACATCCTGCTGACAAACAGTTAGCCAACAAACCCTTGCTCAGCCAAGGAAAAAAACTCAATGCAAAAGTTTTCACCAACAACCATAGGTTGTCACATTAGTACACAAAAGAGTCACAGACAACACAAGACAACTACTGCCATCAAAGATCCGTACAACAGTGCCTCCTACATCTAATTGATCCCATTCTGTGTTTCTCTTTCAGCTGATCAGGGGTATGGCATCCAGCCTTGGATAATGACACCATTTGGGAACCCAAATACTGCTGCTGAGCGGGCATACAATGACGCCCACAAGAGGACACGCAGCATTGTGGAGCGGACCTTTGGGATCCTAAAGTCAAGGTTCCGCTGCCTTGACATAACTGGCGGTAGCCTACTCTATTCCCCAGAGATGGTCTGTAAGATCATACTCACTTGTGCCATATTGCACAATATATGTGTAAAAAGGAATATTCCCCTCCTTGAACTGGACCCAGACATGCCTGAGGATGACGAAGAGGAGGATGCTGGCCTGCAACAGGAGGGGGAACAACCTAACACGGCAGCAGGAGTGCGTAGGCGCCAACAGCTTGTCAATAATTTTTTTTCTTAATGTATCATAATAACTTGTATTCCACACTTGTAAATAAACACAGATAACAAACACCCCATCATGCTTTGGCCTATGCATTTGTGACCACCTTTAGTTTGAAATTGCTGAAGAAGAATGTCGTCTCATTGAGCAATAATGCTACAACAATCATGACAACCAAAATTAACATCACAAATGTATGCACAGACGGTAGGATGTGACATGATACATTACCATACACAGAGGCCAACAGGAGTACAAATGTGGCAATTACACATGCCGGATCCAAACACCTGAGACAGTCTCTCACCCAGCCCAAAAATTTAGATCATTTGAAAGTCACATCACACGTGTTCAGAGACAGGGTGGGACCATCCATGTGTACGTGACCATGTCATCAATGGCTTCTCTCAAGTATGTGATATGAGCAATACACAATTGGAACAACATTAGCTGCCACTAACTCAGGAGGAGACCATGAAGTCACAGTGACAACATACACCCAGACAGGTGATAATGGATCCACATTCCAACACACATGTACACATATGTCATACAATCAACCTAATATTTGAAAGTAGACCATCACAGTTGTGTCCCAGTTTGAACCTAGCAGGAAGAATGTAACATGCCACTAAACCAGTTAATGCAGAAAGGGACACAGACAACAACTAAATAATTTTCATCAGCACATCAGGAACGCTGAGAGTCTTGCAAACATAGTCATTGGAAAATGGTATGCAAGTTTGCTCCAAATCATCATTACTGCAAACGTCAAATGGGCTAATGAGATGAATGAATGGTCAACAGTCATTCATACCATATGGCCTTACATTAGCCTGCTGCTGCAGGTTTACCATAAGATAATAAATAAAACCCATGGATACAGTAGCTATTCTGGATGGTCAAATCCTAGGGTGCTGGGGGCCTAGGTCCACCTCTACCGCCCCCCAAACATACAAGAATCTTGTACTTGTGAACTAAACACATGCATAAGGCACATGTGTGGGCTACATGTCAAAAGTCCAACACAAATCAGAAACACAAAATCATAATGGGACATGGTTAGCCCCATAAAAACTGTAAGTGACTATTGCACTCCCTGTTAGGACTACAGATAAAAGCATCACCATCATAATTGTGGACACATTTTGGAGAAGGAATACATCATGGTATCCCATCCATCATTTCAAAATAGCCATCAGCAATTACCCAAAATATGTTGACAAATATGGTCAATACATAATTTAACGTATCCTAAACATTACAGTGTGAATGCCTTCTATACATACAACAACGGACATGTGTCATATCCAACCACAAATGTGTATCACATAGCACCGTTTGACCATGACAAATCACCTTCCCCAAGTTAAAAACATGAAAACATAATAAAAAAATTTGGTCAAAATTATACGCATACAGCATGGGCGTCACAATTTGTTCTCGTACATGAGTGCACAGAATGCAGAGTCAAATATAAATGTATCCAAAAGTTTCACATATTTAGCCATCAAAGTATAATTTACATCATATATTTTTTTGACTCAGCATCATGTGCACTCTTGTACGTGGAAAAAAATGACGCCCATGATGTATGCGTGTTAAAATTGACGCAACATGGACAATATGTTGGTCATCTCATGTACATTCAAAAATTATTAATATTCATATCATATTTTTTGACTCAGCATCATGTGCACTACTGTACGTGGAAAAAAATGACGCCCATGATGTATGCGTGTTAAAATTGACGCAACATGGACAATATGTTGGTCATCTCATG
Source organism: Pleurodeles waltl (assembly GCF_031143425.1). NCBI lineage: Eukaryota > Metazoa > Chordata > Amphibia > Caudata > Salamandridae > Pleurodeles > Pleurodeles waltl. Next base: position 163,294,000 of record NC_090444.1, read on the forward strand.
TACATTAAAAAATTATTAATATTTATATCATATTTTTTGACTCAGCATCATGTGCACTACTGTACGTGGAAAAAAATGACGCCCATGATGTATGCGTGGTAAAATTGACGCAACATGGGCAGTATGTTGGTCATCTCATGTACATTAAAAAATTATTAATATTCATATCATATTTTTTGACTCAGCATCATGTGCAATGTTATGCGTAAAAAAAAATGACGCACAATTGTGTATGCGTGAAAATATGACGCATAACGGGAAAATAAAAACAGCGCCCATTTTCTGCAGGAAGTGATGTAATAGGATATCCTGTTTACAAAATCTGTACTGGGAGTTAACTTTCACTTTCACTTTGCAGTCTCAGATTTATCTAGACTGTGTGGTTTTGTGAAAGGTGTTGTCCTGTGTTTTACTGCTTTTGTGTCCTGTGTACCTTGTATTTTGTCTTTTTGTGAATCTTTTCTTGTTGCATAACATTGTCTCAGTCTGTTTAGTCTAGTTTTGTCTATTCCTGTTTTTATTTCTATTGTATGTGGGAGTCTGTTGTGGGTAGCATAGTTTTTGGGGTTAGTTGGGCTATTTTTCTCCTTTTTCATTTTCATTCACACCTCTACCTTTCCCCATTTCCCACTTTTACTTTCTTATTTCATTTGTCAATTACTCTTGCTGTCAATATGTCAGGTAGGCCTCGCCTGTCCAGGATGGGTGAGGATGAATTGGGGGGATTCATATGGCTAGTTTGCCATTTCCTCCCACTGACGCTGGAGGCTGGGGGCCCTGTGATACAGGGGTATCACACGGAGGCAAGGAAAATCCGGTGGGAGAAGGTGCGCCATCACCTGGTCCGGGTCTACGGGAGCATGCGCAATGTCCATCAATTGAAGCACCGCTGGGCAGATCTGATAAGCAGGGAACAGGACCTGCTGGACCACCTGGGAATCAGGATTGGTGGCCATGTTGGTGAGTACAAATCAATTACATGGGAATAATAGAAATCGGTGTGGGAACATGTGATGATTGTTACCCAATCTGCTAGATAAGTAGCTGACTGTGTGTAATGCTAGGGAAACCTAGGCCCATGTTTATACACATATATCCCCATTTTCTCACCACATTTTCACGCAAAAACAGCAGCAACTTACAACACATATCTGTATTTTGCAAGTTTGCCCCCTCTCTGCGTGACAAAATGATGCAAATGCTGCCCTACAAAGGTATACATATGTGCCCTAATGTGTATTTGTTGCACAATGTGTATGAAGACCAATGCTAGCAGTCAGATGGCTCATTTTTTCAACACATACCAGATGCCTGTAGCTGTATGTAATGTAGTGTTGCATTTGTGTTAGACAAGCAACACGTTAACGGCTCTATTTGTACTCTACAGGTCATAATGGCCAGTGAGTAAGTCATGTAGAAACAACATACCTACATATGTAGACGCCATAGTTAGACAGAAAATTTGATACCCATGATGATGCTATACATGTGTGTTGCCTTCACGTCACATGAAGTTAGATATGTTGTCCACAGATATGTCACATGTGTGTGTGGTTGCTGTGTGTTGAACATGTCCACCTAGCCTGTTTGATTGTGAGTGGTCATGCAGTCCTCATTGAACCAGTTTTGGGATGTCTCTCTGGGATGCACATGCTGAGATGTATGGATAACATTATTGTTGGGCATACTAATGGAGGGTTAACTTGGACGACACCTGACTGTCCTGGCCACTGCATGTGTGTAGTAGGGTGTGTAACTGTAGCAGGAGACTCATCCAATGTTAATGTTGAATACAAAGTCATCCATGCAGTATGTGCATGTGGGAAAGTGTATCATTACCATGTCATATTCACACAGTGTCATTGTAACTGAAATTATTTGTCAGTTCACCCAGTCTGAGTATATTCTCCCTTTCACGTTTGACAGGTGGACCAGCCCCGTACACTGTGGGAGAGGTGGCACATTTTGAGGACCCCGATACCTACAGTGAGTGTCGCCTGAGTGCTATTTTCATTGTTTGGTAATGAAGCATGATGGACTACTGTGTGTTCAAGAGAATTCATGATTTGGTGCGCTGGCCGTTCCTTGGCATTGTTGTTTTAGTGTGATATCAAATAGGACTTCTGTTTCTGTAAAGCAATACCTAGCCATCTCTCAGACTGAGGGGCTGTAGGTCATTCCAGTTGGGCCGCAATGGGGAATGGGATAACTCATTTGGAATACACTGGTCAAAGTAAGACTTGGTCGGGGACTTGGCATGAACTGAGTCTGCATATCAGACTGACAGTCTCCCATATAGCTTAGGCACATGGCTTTGAGGACAAGTGCTTCTTCCTAGTTGAGGATGGACTGTGTACACTGTAGGTTGGATCTTCCGGGGGCATGTACTTCCACAAGGTGAACTAGAAGTGTGTGTGACTTGAGTGCAATGGCCTAGGTGTTCTGTCGAATCATGAGAATGGGTGTTCTACCTCCTCTGTGTGTGTTGTAAAACATGCCTCACTGATAGTATGTCATGTTGGCCTAAGTCATATCATTTTGACATGTGTGGACCTTGGATGTGACAATGTTTGGCTGACTCCAACGTGTTGCTAGCCATTCATAGGTGTTGTGTGTGAAGGAACATACTTGTTGAACTTTCTATACACTCCTGGGTGTGCATTGAACATGGGATTGTTGGTTGTTCTTCCCACACCACCCTCAAAGACTGGGATGTTAATGTGAAACAGGGTACCTAGGACTGTGGCAACCAGTATGTTACACGTACTTGACACCTTTTGTGACTTGAGTTAGTACCTAGGGCCAGATGTTGCAAACTGTTTACAAGTTGCAAATGTCATAAATTTCTGTTTGTGAGTTGCAAACGTCTGTTTCCTATTCCGAAATGTATTTGGTGATTATGAACATATTTGCTAAATGCTTTTCCCAATCCAAAATATGAAGGGGTTTTCCAGACCTATTTGCAACTCACAGTGGTATGCAATTCCATTTGCAACCGAGTACGTGGTTGCAAAGTGAGTCGCAGTTATCATCCACTTGAAGTGGATGGTAACCCACTTGCTAACTGGAAGGGGTCCCCATTGTAACCCTTCACCTTTGTGAGTGGACCTAAATAATCCTGTACAAAACAGCCAGTGGTCCAAGGGACCACAAACTGACGTGAAATTATCCAAGATTGAAGTTGTTGTAATTTATTTCTAAGTGCAGCTCATTTTCCTTTCAGGTAAACGGCCTACACTTGGGGAAAAATAACCTGCTTTATTTAAAAGCAGTCACGGCCATGGAGGTCTGCTATTCCCAGCAGGCCTCCATCCCCGTGAGTGCCCATAGTCGCTAAGGTGGCGCAACTTGGAACCCACATCCATGATGTTAATGAGGTGGGTCTTAGCGACCCCATAGCGACTCGCAGGCGGTGTCAGAGACACCGTTCTGCATTGCAAATTGCTAGTCGCATTTTCCAACTTCCTACATCTGGCCCCTAGTGTAGACATTTGGTTATGGCCCATAGGTTCAATCTTAGCACACAACTAATTCCAAATGGCATTGAGTGAGGAGTGTGATTGTTATCACATAGAGTGACATATGTAGTGAAGTCAGTATGCGGAAGAGGTGCTGCCATGATGTCAAATGCCTTAGGTATGATTTGGATGAGTAGTTTAGGGTGATGTCATCCATCATGTAGAGACATGGATATGCTAGGTGTGATATGCCCTTATGTATGCATGCTTCACATGTACTTCCTCTGAGCCCTTCCGTGAACTATGTTGTGACAATTGCTGCAACGAATACATTTCTAGTAATGTACAAATAACCCATTGTGCTATTCCACCCAATGCAAATCCAAAGGTAAATATTTGCCTTTTCTCTTCACAGCTGCAAACATGAGTGCCGCAGATCGCAACCATTTTGAGCACCGTGCCATGAGATACAGGCACATCCTGCAGGTGCAGTGTGGGTATCGGAGGATGGGCCGCAAGTACCATTCTGATCGGGCCTCCGGGGCGTGGTGGGCCACACCACAGGCTCCCCCGACATTGCCACCAACAACCACCAACAGCACATCCACCAGGTCTGCCCAAGTGGACCCAGCAACGTCTGCAGCAATGGACCCTGCATCTTCCTCCAGACCTGGACCCAGCCGTGTGGTGGTAGCAGGACTGTCCCGTGGCCAACCAACTCCTGCCACAACATCTACCTCCGCCGGCACGCAAACCAGCACAGACCCTCCTGTGGACCCAGCTGCCTTCCTGGCATTGACCAGAAAATTGGACAAGTTAGTGAAAAAGGTGGACAACCTGAGTGAGGACATGAGTTACATCAAAAAGAGGGTCCGCTCCATCAGGCGCACACTACGGAGGGCAAACCTGTAGCACGTTTGCCCTCTTGAACTTTTACCCCTCCCCTCTCACCTCTTTCCTATTTTCTACTGTTAGTTGGGTTTTGGGGATTAGTATTAGGATAAGTATAGGTAATTAGCTTAGTTAGTGTTAGGGAAGAGGGTGGGGGGTCCTTATTCTTTCTATCTTATTTTTTTGTGCGGGTGGGTGGGTGATGGGCAATGTTGGGATTCATGTTTAAAAAAAAAATACAAAAAAAAATCAAAATAAAAAAAAATCAGAAAATTACAAAAAAATATATGTTTGTTTAGGATAGTATAGTATGTGTGTAGGTTAGTTAGTGTTGTCCTGCATGTGTCCTGTCTCATAATGGTGGGTGGGGGGTTGATGTTTAGATCGTTTCGTTACATGTGTAGAGTAAGTTTAGCTTAGGTTAGTTAGGGACAGTTGTGGGTTATTAGTAGTCAGGTTAGATTAGTGTAGGTTTACCTTTCCCTTAGTTGCCTCTTGTATTACTCGATTGAAATAAATATATAGTTAACCCTTTACATGATGCGCTAGGTGCTACTTTATCATGGCCTTGACATCAGTCTAGAAGAATGTTTTAGTATGACATTTGTGTCCTATGCTCACCATCCCCAGGAAATGGAGGTTTAACATCCCAGCTACCCGTGTGCTAACTTGTTAAGTATCCACCATTTTGGCGACCCACCATTGGTCATTGGCATTGATCACCAAGGTTTTGTTTTGGTATTTATCCTACTTCACAAAGAGTGCTTCCAGACTTGTTAATGTGGGTAAATTGATAGGTCGGACAGCAGTGTGAAGTTCAGGGAGATCTTTGTAGATGAGGAGTTGTTCACACTCTTGTATTGTTGCTTTCATTGCTGACCTACATCATGTGTGTACTGATTCAGCATGACTTTCCTTCATGGACGCATACTCCGTAAGGGTGATTGATGCAGTGTAATTTGTTCATGATTCCTTACATTATGCGGCATTAATTCTTATTTAAGTATTGCATGGTGCCTACATTTCTCAGCCACCATTTGTTCTCTGGAATAGCGATAGATGGTGCATCATTCTGTCCAACACAGCATGATTGTGTGTGCTTAGTTCAGTGATTTTACTCAGTATGGTAAGGCTATGATGCAATCCTGGCCACTGCAAAGATGTTTCAGTATACATGAAATCAGGACAGTAGTATAGAGAATCGACATGGTTGCCACACAGCCACTTTGGAGTTAGGTACTGCACTGTTGAAGTGTGAAATGACACAGAGACACAATAGGTGTGCAAGTGCTATTTATTTATAGGTGGTGTAGTGCAAATTGTCCATTCACCATATTTGCTGAGTCCGTTCTGGTGCATTCTTACATGGTGATCCTACAGAAGGGGTGTGGATGATGCTCATGACATGCTGGGGTGATGTCACAGACAGTGCAGAGGGACAGGAATTGGCAAATAGTAGGAGAGAGACATTCACTGGCAATGGGGACAAGTCATACAGTGGATTGCCAAACAGTCATTGAGTGTAGTTGTAGTGAGACTGGCCTTTGACAAAAAGTAGGACCTTGGTCAGAGTAGGCCATGGTGCAGGGACTAGGGCTTCCGGGTACTCTTTCGTGTGAATGTTATCTGTTCCATGTCTTCTTCTTCTGATGTGTGTGTTGCCTGGTGTGTCCTTGTTGTTGTTGGTTGTGAAGGGGCAACACACACCTCAGTGTTAGAAGACATGGAGGCAGTCATCCCGGGGGCTGCTCCCTGTGGAGTTATGAAGGGCAGTACTGCAGCAAGGAGGGCCTGCTGGTTTTTCAGAATGGCAGCCACATCACGATGGTAGGCAGCCAGGTCGGCCCTGAGGGGTTCTATGTTGCATTCGTGCACACGTTGACTGGCTTGCAGTTGTAGTTGTTGTGTCAACTGGATGACAGCTGTACAGATTTCCTTCTGTGTTTTTAAAAGTTCCTGCAAGAGCGATGTTCGGGCTTGCATAGCAGCTGCCTGATCAGCAGTAGACATCATGCACAAACGCACCCCCTCAAGGCTGGCTGCCATAGTTTGCATCCCCACCCGCAACTCCTTGGCCAGCTCCCGCTGTACCCCAACGACGGTTCTTTTGAAGCTGGTGCCAGTGTCTTCAGAGTCCTCAGCTGTGTTGGAGCTGGCAGGTCTTACAATTGGGGTGGCGGGTGGTTCTCCTGTGGTGGCTGCTTCTTCTGTGCTCCTCCTTGTGACTGAAGGTGGGGTTTGGAGGCTTTCAAGGACCATTTGAATGGTCTCCTGTGGGATGTTTATGGGCTCGTCATCCATGTCTTCAGGGAACTCAGGGACAGGCATATCGGCAGGAGATCCGTGTTCCTCTGCAATGAAACAGGGTACAATTAGTGTGTCTGTGTTGTGACAATTTTGCACTAAGATACAAGCCTTTGGATGCCTTAACTTTGTGCTCTGTGTTTGTCTTGGTATCTGCTGTCCGTCATAGGGCATTGTTGTAGGCCTATGGCCCACCTGTGTGTCACATGTATGATATGGAGCTATCAGACATGTCTGCCTGATCGCCTCTAGGTGTTGCTTTGTAATTATTTAGGAATAGGCGTGTTTTTGTCCTACTCCTCCCTCAGTGTTTTACTATTGTTATGGAGGGGCATTTTGTTGGGTGGGCTCTCATTGTCCTACATGTGATTGCTGGCTTTCTAGGCAGCAGGATAGCTAATGGTGTGGGGGACTAAGTCTGACCCACTTGTAAATAACTCTGTCACCCTGATATTTCTTTATGCTCAGACTAACTAGCAGTGCCTCTGGTCTCCCACAGCAAAGGAATGTTTAGACATCCGAGCGCATGACATCTTTGAAACTTTTCAGGGAAGTCGTGGTCACTCAGATCCTACACAATTGTCTCTTTTCCGGTATGTTCCCATACACAAATGACAAAGACAGTATTTGTTTAATATGAGGTTTCATTGTACAACTGACTTGTTGATATTTAGGTGTGAGCCACAATAACCCAAACAATACACACTGTTAGAATTGAAATAGTCTGCAGGAGAGTAATACATTAGTACACAGCTATCATGGTGCCTAACAGTTTCTACTCTCCCTCTGCTTGTTCTATGTATAGCACAGCATGTTACGTTTGGAGCTTGCCTGTCGGAATCACTGGGGAGACATCATCCCTCATATCAGAGGAATGGCCTGTGATCTGGTTGTGCATCAGCAGCAAGGCAGGCAGCATCTAGTTGTGTTTCTCTGTTTGGAAACTCCCTCTTGCGTGTCTTGGGACAAGGAAGTGATTTTATAAGTCATATGTCATCGTGATGACAAAGTTTCCCTACGCAGGAATGCCAAATCTTAACCCCTACCACATCTATCAGCAATGTACCAGACTGTATCCTTGACTGGGGCACAGAGTGAATATGTTCTGGCAAACTCCAGTGCAGAAGTAGGCAAAACAGTGTGATTTGACTAATTAACAACACCCTAGGACTGGCTATTTGCTACATTAACTGATAGGAAGGCCAATGAGAAGCATTTAGTGCAAAGTGCTCTGAGGCTCTTAGATGTGAGCAAATGAGTAAAAGTACATTCAGGGTAAGGTGCACAAAGGCCTACAGCCTGAGGCTAATGCGCAATGTATACGTTACACTTGCCACAATACACTTTGACTGACTGTGGGTGTTGTGACTGCCCTGCCAGCACACTTGCCTCTCAGGACCTGCCCCATACACTTTTTATTCACATTGCATGAACTGTACATGTTACGTGGCATTACCTATGCATGTTAATGTTAGGATGTGGTATGGATGTAAACATTGTTGATGTTTGAAGATGATGTTGGGTCATGTGTGTTTAATTGGATTGGCCTGTTTATCGTATGTAGGTCCTATTTGGTTGTCAGACTTTGCAGGTGTGTTTCAGTGACCAGTTGCCTGTGTCCCCTCCTCAGGTGTTGTCTGAGCAGTATGACATTAGTGATGTAGCCTTGTTAGCCAGGCACGTGAGGGACCCTGACGTATGCAGCATGTGTGTGTCGTTAGTGCTGTGTGGCTCCTATTGCTGTTTACTTTGGCTTATGTATGTGCCAGGTATGGACATTCGGCATTTGAGTGTACTGGTGCCTTTGTCTTATTTCTATGAATTGTTGAGGATGTCATCCTCACCCCCTAATTTGGGTATGTATATTCCATGGGGAGGTTCCTGCCATTTGGTACTGTAGCTGCACAGAGATGAGAGGTGTTATTGTAAGCTGTTGTGGCAGTTACATTGCAGTTGTTGTTTTGGCTACTGGATTACTGATAGGGACCTAGTTGATGTGGGATAGATTTTACAAAACAAGTGCCTGGATGTGAGTTTGAGGTAGTTGCCTTCCCACCTGTCGCTGCTTTCCCTTGGCTCTATTGCTGTCATTACAGGATGTCCCCATGGGACTGTTGTTGTTGCTGTATTTTGTTGTGCCCCAGCTTCAGTCTGTGCTGGGCATGCCCCCCTGCTGTGCCCCTTTACCCATGCCAGTTCATATATGTGCAGACTTACATGCATTGTGTAGTAGGTATTTCCCCCCCTGTTACAGTCAACATTATTGCAATTTAATTCCCCATGCGACTTACCCTGCATGTGCGTTGTGTCGTGGTAGTCTGCGCTGTCCTGTCCTTGAATCCCTGTGACGATCTCCTCCGGGATGACGGCTGCGACCATCTCCTCCATGTGGTCCAGGGCCTCCTGTTGTGCTGGACTCCCCCCTCCAGTCTGCATTGCTGCCTTCCTGTTCCTGGCCATTTTCTCTTTTGTCCTACGTTTGCAGTCATGCCAGCGTTTCTTACACTCAGTGACTGTGCGGCGTTCTTCAGCCACACTGTTGATCTTGTCCACTATTTGTTTCCATATGGCCTCTCTCCTACTGAGTGGCAATTTAGAGGAGATGAAAAGTTGGTGCTGGTGTTCCGTCACCTCTTTCACCAGGATTTCCTGCTCCTCTTCACTGAAGCGACACTTTCTTTTTTTTCTGAAAATGTCCTGGTTCCTGTATGGATCCTCCTGGCTGGTTCCTGGTCTGCTGTCATCCTCCTGGGGTCTGTAATGGCATCTGGGATCCATTTTGGCTCTCCTCTGCTGAAGGGCAGTTTTCGCGCAAAAATGTAACGCAATAGCGTGAAAAAAAACAGCGTTTTACGGATTGCGCTGTCGTAAATCGACCGACAGTGATGTGCGTCGCCTTTACGTTGGTTTCCTTTACGACGGAACGCCGCTGTGTGCGTCACGAAATAATGACTCCCACCTGTTGGTTGCGCCGCCGTACGTCAAAGTATAAATTTGACGCCCGCACGGCGCTTCAAAATGGCGTTAGACGGCGCTAATTTTTTTGACGCAAAACTGCGTTAGTGCAGTTTTGCGTCAAAAAGTATAAATATGGCCCTTATTTTAAAAACGAACACATTGGAACACAACTTCATGGCACTGAAGCAAACTATTTTTGGTGTATGTGTGATGACGTTGCGCTATGCTGAATACCATCACCTACACAGAAGGAAGCCATTGGCTGAAGTGGGCTGACGCATGACCCCATGCTATATGCTGTAGTGTGCTGATAAAAAATGTTAATGAAGCAACAATAAACCAACGGCTGAAACCCCCTAAATGTAAATGTATTTTTGCCTAATTTTTCTACAATCAAAACGTTTTGGCTAACGCCTGATCTAAAGAAAATAGATTTCAAAAATGTGAGTTGAGTAGTTTTCTTTGGTCCTATTTCTCTCTAAAATACAATTACATTTATGTTTCTATTTTACCCCGCCATTATGTTCAGCTCCTTCTTTCTGCAGAAGGTTTCCATCGGAGGTTATAACCTCATATTTATATGTTCTAGTTTATGCTGATGACATGATCGTACATTACCAGGCCCCCTCTGGGTGCCATTTCAACCGGAGGATTTACGTTATTGTTGTGAATTTTTAAAGAATCCCTGTTCGGTTGTGATCTGAACTGCTGCTAGGAACACACCCATGTTAAAGAGATTAAAATGAATAAAATGGAATCATCTCTAACAGTATGGAACAACGTTCCTGTGCCCATTACCAGAATCATACTCCATTATAAGAACAAGTTGAAACTGCACCACTTCAAATAATACTATGGGTGTCATTCTGAGTTTGGTGGACGATTTTTACCGTCAGCCGAACTTCCGACAGGGAGGTTGCCACCACACAGGCTACCTCTCGCCAGGCCCATTAATAGTTTCTTGCTATGTCTGCAGACGGAAACCGGAGTTTCTGCCCGCTGGCCTAGCGGGAGACAGGCTACAGCATTGTCTCCGGCTCATAATTGAGCCGGTAGCAATGCTGTAGCGAGCTGAGTGCACGAGCGCTCTTGCAATGTTCACTGTCTGCAAAGCAGACAGTGAACATTGCGAAGGGGCTGGCCAGGGGGGCCCCTGCACTGCCCATGCCAAGTGCAGGCCCCCCCCCGGGAGCCCCTGCACCCATTCTCCGCCAGCCTTTTCATGTGGTGGTACCAGCATGAAACCACTGGCAAAGAAGGGAATCGTAATCCCCAGTGCTGCCCTGGTGGATTAGGACCGCCACCACCTCCAGACTGCTGGGATCTCCAATCCTGGAGGAGCTGGCCAATCTCTTGCAGCCCGACCACCAGGGTTGTAATGTGGCGCTCGGACCTCTGTGCATTCCAGCAGTTCAACCGCCATTCGCGAGTCTGGCCGTCTAATGACTGTCAGACTCTTTATGACCCCCAATATTATGACCCAGTTCACCACTCCTCCCATAACTCAGCTACTATTTCACTCATTTATTGGCTTATTTTTTGCCTTTGACCCTGCATACTGATCTGCTGCATTTTGGCTAGGCTTGTGCTATTCAAACACCACATACATAAGTGCAGAAGGGCAAAAATAAATGAGTGATTGACATCTATTCCTGTTGGAAATCAAAGGTAAATCATAGGCACTGTAAGTAGGGGTGTGGGTGTGCTGCAGCACACCTAAAATAACCATGTGGAAGTTCAGAAGGTGAATGAGCAGGGCCACTGGAATTCTGCAATTCTGCAGAGGCAGCAATATTTACATAATTATGGATTTGGCCACATTTGTGACATAATCCATCGTCTGCTGCATAATCTACAATTTTTTTAACAAATATTGTTTCTAGCTCAAATTAATAAAACATTACTAAAAACATAGAGACTAATGTTCCTGTGCACCGGAAGGCCCTTTGTGAATGTTGACTGTTCATCTTTCAGTTGCTTATTACTGTATTTAGGAATTAGTACTAACAAACAGAAATATTTTCCTAAATAGTGTTACCTGGTGGGAAAATGGCAAAATAATGAAGTAATGCTATCATTAAATGTGCCATATTAGGGCATACTTTGCCTTTTCTTTCTGCATAATTTAGTCAACTCTGTACATAATTTTGTCCTGTCTGCTGCATAATTCCAGTGGTCCTGTGAACGACCAATAAAAAATGTCTTAAAATTGTATTTTTATCTTGACACATTTGCTGTGAGTTGAAATCTAGAAAAAAAAGTCAGGCTATGTGTTCTGACAAATTGCTGCTTATTTTTTCAATGTGGAGATTGATGTACTTTTTTCTCTGACTGCAAAGTGCAATTAAAGTTGCAGGTTTTATAAAGGGAACTATCTGATAAGGTTGCTGGAGTACAGGGAGTGTGAAAGGAAAGGGTGTAGGATGTCAGTTTTTTCTAACACACAACATCTAATTACCCTTTAATGAATTCTACACATATTTGAAAACATATCAGCAGTTGCAGTTCAGAAAGCACACATAAAGCCCATTATTTAGCATTTCGAATTGTTATGGATTTTTTTTTTTATAGGATTAAAAAAATCAAGGCACTATGGCCCATATTTATACTTTTTGACGCAAACCAGTGCTGGCACTGGTTTGCGTAAAAAAATGTACCGCCGGCTAACGCCATTCCTACGTGCCATTGGGGCGCCATATTTAAGGATTGACGTTAGCCGGCTCTGCCGGCTGGTCAGAGTAAAAAAAAAAGACTCACACCAGGCAGCGCCGGCATAGGGGAAAATGGGGATTGTGCGTAAAAAAATGGTGCAAGTCAGGTTTGAGTCAAAAATCATAGCTCGACCCGGACTTGCGCCATTTTTTGACGCACAACCCCCATTGAAATGACTCCTGTCTTAGCAAAGACAGGAGTCATGCCCCCTTGCCCAATTGCCATGCCCAGGGGACTTCTGTCACTTGACACCTTGCCTGTCATTAACGCAAGGCAGTTTCCCGCATCCAAAAAATGACGCACACAGAGGAATTTTGACGTCCGTGGGGTCGGGCGTCATAGGATAAATATGGTGCACGGTTTGCACCGAATGTGCATCAACATTTTTGACGCACATTCAGCGCAAAAGGAGTATAAATATGCCCCTATATTTGGTGATGCGTAAATGCTAAATATTTGCTGAAGCCAGATTTTTTACATATGATTTGTGCACTACATAGTTTTAAGCTGCATGTCAGTGAAAATTATATGGCCATTTAAGTGGAAAATCTGCTGTTTGTAAATGACTGTGCACTTCCACCCCAAGCTATAGTAATATATTTGCAAAAAAAGTGGGAGCATATAAATGTTAACAAATGAGTTCGTGTGAGGCAACCCAAAAGGATACATTACAACATATGCCTTTATTTACCCGTATTGGTCATTTTCAAATGAAGCTATGTTTGTTTTGCTGCCAACTTCATATCCACATGATGTCCAGTAAAGGTGATTTTGATTGGCTGATATCACTCATATTTCCAGTAGTTGCTCTCTATTTTTAACTTTTTTGCATTTACGAATTTGTGTGTTCTTGGTTTCTTTTATAAATGTGTGCACTGTAACTGTGTCTAAATGGACAGTATGATCTGATATACTATTTTGTAACTGAATTGGACAGGTGCTTCTTTTTCCAGTTTTCAACTTGTCAGCAGTGCAGATGTTGCATTTGGGCTGGGGAGTGGATGAAGCCTGGGTGTTTCTGTAAAAGCTGTCCTTATTGGATATTCTACTTTTCCGCTAAAGGACATGATTTTTTTGTTTTATTTATTTGGAATAAACGAAGGTGCTTCTTTGTGGTAACCGCCTAGTGTGGATGACAGCTTCTCCATGATAGTTGATGACAATTTGCAGGCTGGTGTCTTTAGTTTCCTCTCACTCGGGAATGATGCCTGGTTGTGTGTATGTTGAGGAGGTTAGGATTGAACGGAGCCTTTTGAAGTTTCATTGGGGAAACCAGAGTGCTCGAGCAATGCTGAATGGACATTAGGTCCCTCCCCGCTGTTTCATGTTGTTCCCTTGTTAGATGCAGGAAGACTCTGTAACTTAAACTTAGTTATAATGATGAGCACACATAATGAGTGTTTGCATTGTTCAACACTCCGTCCATCATCCTTTTTGTGTTGCTAACGTTGCCCCAAGTGGGAAGGGTATGCCCAGACGTGGGTCCCATGCTCACTGTGCCACTAGATTCAAGCTAGCCTGGCTGATGAAGGGTGATACCCTGAAACCGGTTCCAGGATGCTTGCTTTTCATCCAGGGAGGACCTGGCCTGGCAGTTCGGGCTGGACTGTTCTCAAGAGGAACAGGGTCAAGACTGATTTGCATATGGATGGGACCAAACTAGGGTGGCATGGTGAGCAAAAGAACAATGGATTGAACCCAGATCTGTGACTGGGGGTGAGTGTTTGCATTGTTCAGCACTCCGTCCATCATCCTTTTGTGTTGTTAAAGTTGTCCTAAGTGGGAAGGGTATGCCCAGACGTGGGTACCGTGCTCACTGTGCCACTGGATTCAAGCTAGCCTGGCTGATGAAGGGTGATACCCTGAAACCGGTCCCAGGATGCTTGTTTCCCATCCAGGGAGGACCTGGCCTGGCAGTTCGGGCTGGACTGTTCTCATGAGGAACAGGGTCAAGACTGATTTGCATATGGCTGGGACCAAACTGGGGTGGCATGATGAGCAAAAGAACAATGGGTTAAACCCAGATCTGTGACTGGGGGTGAGTGTCTGCATTGTTCAGCACTCCGTCCATCATCCTTTTGTGTTATCTGTGGTTTAGCCAGAACAAGGGCCAAAGAGACCGATGAAAGAACAAAGGTCAGTGTATGTGAATCTCAAAGGGCAAACGTCTTTTTATCTGCAGCTAGTTTCTTAAAGGATGATGTTTTCAGCTGAATAGCTGATCTAAACAGCAAGGTGAATGTATTTGTAGCTGATCTGTGTGCCCACCTGAACTGCATGCATGCACACATTCGAAAATATGAATGTACGATGAGCTCCTAGTAGCAACGTAACCACTAGCCTTGAGTTAAGTTTGCACTTTTTGAAAAATCAAATTAAGTTTTAAAGCCACTCTTGAGTGCTGGCTACAGGTTCACACTGAGAGCCAAGAAATAATGGTCCACGTTGAAGAAACTGTATTGAACCATAGTAATGAAATTAAGGTTTTTCTGGTGAGACTGTACAATGACAGAATTTGTTTTTTGTCAGTCTAACAAAAAGAATGAGCCATTTATGGTGTTCTCAGCTGATTTGACTCCTGAATTTCGTGCTGCCAAAATAAGATCACATGATGCATTTTAAGAAACATCCTGAAAGATTTTGATTTCGGACAAAAACAAAAAATTTTGTGATGCCCCAGAGCTCCACAAATCATGGGAGTCAACAAGAATGCCTGATGTTGTCTTAACATTCTTTACATCATTGTTTAATAGCAGCAAAGAAAAACTTTTACAAACTAAAGTTCTTGAGTTCAGAACAGAAGCAGACAACATTTGATGGCTTTGAAGATATAAGTGAAGAAGTGGAATACAATCCTAAGACAATCCTAAAGACCTGGCTGTTCGAACAGCGATAACCCCCCCTTTTTCCCCTAGCGCCTTGAGACCCGCACGGGTGAGTAGCGCGCTTTATAAATGTTAATGATTTGATTTGATTTGATTTGATTTGATTTGATTTTGATTTGAATCTCATAAACTAACAGGCTTCTGCGGTGCAAATCTACTGTCTTTTCGAAATCGTGTCTTATGAATTATGTTGGGCTTCCACCTATTGTTTCCGACCTGTTTTTGTTGGCTTTAGGACTCTGGGCACTTTAACACTGCTAACCAGTGCTAAAGTTGAATATGATGTCTGTCTAAATTGCGTTGGTGACTGGTTTATCCATGATTGACATATTTGATTTACTGCTAAGTCCCTAGTAAAGTGCAATGTGTGCCCAGGGCCGGTAAATCACATGCTACTAGTGGGCCAGCACTGACTGTGCCACCCACATGAGTAGCTCCGTAAATATGTCTCAGACCTGCCACTGCAGAATCTGTGTGTGCAGTTTTGCACTGCCAATTCGAACTTGCAAGTGTACCCACTTGCCAGGCCCAACCCTTCCCTTTCACTACATGTAGGTCACCCCTAAGGTAGGCCTTAAATTGCCCCAAGGGTAGGGTGCGGTGTATTTAAACGGTATGGCATGTACTGCTGTGTTTTACATATCCTGATAGTGAACTACTGCCACATTCGGTTTTCTCTATTGCAAGGCCTATCTCTCCCATAGGTTAACATGGAGATTGCCTTTAAATATTGTTAAGTGCAGTTTCCCATTGGGAGCAGATATAGATTGATGGAGTTTCGGGTCTCTGAACTCACAATTTAAATACATCTTTTGGTGAACCTTTTTAGATTGTCTGTTTGAAAATGTCACTTTAGAAAGTGGACATTTTCTTGCTAAATCATTCTGTGCTGCTGCCAGGCTACTGAATACATGTCTGGGTCAGACTGACAGTTGGGCTGTTTGTGAATTCACTCTACCCAGTGACACAAAGGGAGTTAAGGTGTGTCTTGCATATCCTGATGAGTCTTCCTGGGTTACAGTATGAGGGAGAAGCTGTCATTTGCACTTGTAAGGGCTGTTCCTGCCCTCACACAATAGTCTCCAACCCCCTAGAGTTTGTCTGTGGCAGAGCAAGGAAGAGCCAGTGTCTTGTGCACTGCAAAGACTTTCCTTTGTAGTTTGCTTACTTCAAAGGCAGGAATGAGTATAAGTATTGGACTGCTTATCCCACAACATTAGATTACTTCTGGATCCAGAGGAACCTATGCCAAGGAGAAGAGTTTGATGCCTGAGGAAGTCCTGCCACTCTGCCTATTGCTTTGCAATGTTGGCCTGCTGCTGCTGCTTCTGCCTTAAGAGGGAAAGGACTAGACCTTTCTTTCTGAAAACCTGCTTGTAAAGTTTCTCAAAGGGCTTGCACTTAGCTTGCCCTCTGTTAAGAAGTCTCAGGAACATCAAAGACTTACCCTGCCATTGCCTAGGAACTCCTGCTGAGGACCCTGACTTCCTGTGGTGCCAATCCAGTTCCTGGGCTCTTGGGAATGCAAGCTGGCTTGAAATTAAGTAAAAACAGTCACACCGACTCTGGGTGACTCGAGAACCGATGCCTCGGCATGACTCCATGCCGCTGCCTGCAACTTGAAGCTGTGGTACCCACTGAAGTGTGACAGCCCTGACAGATGCCACAGGCCCGATGCCACCACAGCCTTGCTGAAGTCCTGCAAAATCGTGTGTCCTGAGTGCCATGTCACCGCAGTCCATGACACCAGCCTCAGCTGAGGTGCCTTTAGCCCCATGGTGTGACTGTGACACTGAGAGGTCGCCACACTGCATCTTGCCCCACCAAATTTATCGACACCACCGGATTGTAAGTAACCAACGTCTCGCCCTGACGCCGCCTCACCTCCCCTGTTCTGCAGCAAGGATCTAACGCTACTCCGGATCCAGCAACACCTCACCTTCCTGACTCCATGCATCGGCTTGTTTTCCTTGTTACCAAAGGTATTGTACCTGGGGGCCCATGTGACTCCATGACTGGCGCTGCCCTCCCCGTGGGTGGCGTTGTACTGTTGCAAACAATTCTGTGAACGACGTTGTGATAGCTCCAGTTGGAGCTAATGTGTTTCTATGATTTTTTATTGGAATTTAATCTTTTAAAATCCATATTTCTGCTTGTGTATGTTGGACTTTTGTTGTTTTAGTCTAGCTTGATTTAGATAAATATTGGCTATTTCTCTAAATGGGTGTGGAGTCCTTTTGTTGTGTTTTCACTGCGTTGCAATGTGTGTTTGTAAAAATACTTTGCACATTGCCTCTTAAATAAGCCTGACTGCTTGTGCCAAGCTACCAAGGAGGTGAGCAGGGGTTATCTGAGCTGTGTATTCCCTTACCCTGACTACAGTGAGGGTCCCTACTTGGACAGGGTGTAAACCGACTGCCAACTAGAGATCCCATGTCTAACTTTGGTTATCAGCACTGAGGATAGGACTTGTATCTGTACTTTGCATACATTGATTGGTGTACACTACTGTCTTATTGCAGACCATAACATTCCACCATACTTTTTTTCTCTTTCTGTTTTTTGCAGCTCTTGAGTTTGGAACACAATGATGTCTCGGTCTGGTGAGACATCAGCAGTAGCTGCAGATTTTGTATTTGAGCAGGAGACGTTGGAAACCTATACGGTGCCCAGCTCAAAATGTTTAGCAGAGAGTTCAAGTGTTCTCTTAAAGGCATCACTAGGGAGGAGGAACAGCAAAAGGTGCTGAGGGCCTGGTTAGCAGCTAGGAAGGCTGGTGAGCACACAGAGGAGGAGAATAATATTGTGGAGGAGAAGGAGCAAAGTCTTTACCTGGGTCCATCAAGATATTGGGGGTCATTATGACCCCGGCGGACGGCGTTAATATGGAGGAAAGTACTGCCAACAGGCTGGCGGTACTGTCCTCCATATTAAGACAATGGTGGTTTGGCTCGAGCCAAACAGCCAGTGTACCAAACCCCCTGCCACGGCAGTAACGACCGCCGGGCTGGAGACTTCACTCTCCAGCCCGGCGGCCGTCACTTGCCTGCCTGCGGGATTATGACCCCCCCTACTGCCATGGTTTTTGTGGCATCCTTACTGCCACGAAAACCATGGCGGTAGGCACTGTCAGTGACAGGGAATCCCTTCTTTGTCACTGAAAGGGGTCTTCCCTGCCCCCCCTTCAGAGATTCCCCCCCACTGCCCTTCCTCTCCAGCCCCTCCTTGACACACGCACCTTCATGCACACACGCACACATGCATACACACACTCATTCCCATATTCATCCACGTATGCATACATCCATTCACACACACATCCACACACACTTACATACATACAAGCACACATGCAGTCACAGAACACAACATACACGCACTCACACATCCATGCATGCACACACATACAAAACCCAACACACACCAGCATTCATGCACACACAGACATACACACACACACACACACACACACAAAACACCCCACCCCCCCTCCCCTGTCGGAGCACCTGACTTACCTGTTGTCAGGAGGTCCTCGGCAGGAGACATGACGTGGTGCTACTGCCAGCAGCAGCGCCAACCAGCAGAACACTGCCAGGCCGTATCATGTGTCATGATACGGTCTGCGGTGGTCTACTGGCGTGGCACTGATGCTGGCAGCAGCGCCAAGTCATGTCTCCTGCCGCCATGGCCACAGCCGGATATCCACCATCCTTCTAGCAGAAATCCCGGCTGTGGTCATAATACGGCGGACAGCTGGTAGCCACGCTTCCGATCTTTTGGTGGCCTTCGCCACAGAGGTAGGCGGTTTTTACCGCCAAGGTCCTAATGAGGGCCATTGATTGGTCTCACCTAGCTTAAGACTGGCAGGGAGGTTGTGTTCGACCTGGCCCTGTTTTCTGGTCATCCTCAAACTTTTTGCATCCTTCCTCCTATTTTTTCTGACCTACTTTTGCTGGCTTTAGGACTCTTGGCACTTTACCACTGCTCACTAGTACTAAAGTGCATATGTTTTCTGTCTAAATTGTATTGATGAATGGTTTATCCATGATTGGCATATTTGATTTACTGGTAAGTCCCTAGTAAAGTGAACTATGTGTGACCAGGGCCTGTAAATCAAATGCTCTAGTGGGATTGCATCACTGATTGTGCCACCCACATGAGTTGCAATATAAACTTACATCTTTTGGTAAACTTGTTTTTTAGATTCTGGGTATTTTTAGAAAGTGGGCATTTTTTTGCCTAACAATTCTGTGCTTCTGCCTGGTTACTGAATACATGTCTGGGTCAGACTGACAGTTGGACTTTTTATGAATTCACTCTAGACCGTGACACAAAGGGAGCTGGGCGTGTCCTGCATATCCTGATGAGTATTTCTGGGCTAGAGAGGAGGGATGAGCAGAAGGGCTGTGCCTGCCCTCACACAATACAGTCTACAATCCCCTAGAGTGTGTCTGGGGCAGGGCAAGGAAGAGGCAGGGTCTTGTGTGTTAATGCTGAACTTTATTAATGAATATTCATGTATTTTGAGTGTTGACTCTGCGTAGAAAATGTGTTAACTTAGGGAAAAATAAAGCACAAACCTGAAGGCGTGCCCTCCAGAGTGCCCGTCAATTTTTACAAAGTGTACTTATTAATAGCTTATTAATATGAAATTTTGAGCTTATGGTTGATTAATGTAGTAATATGTCATATTAAAGGTTCTGCATTATATATTAGCTTTATTAATTGTAGGCCTTAACTTAGCGAGGTCTTGGCCTAGTTGCACGGCCTCATGTCAAGCTGCATTCATTTCTTAGGCATTTTACAAAATGGATGCTTAGAGGATTAAATTGTTATTTTCCACTGTTCTGACCATGTGCTCGTAGCTAATTCATTCTCATGAGAAACTGCTTGCTAGAAGGTGCTGTACTTGCTAGTGAATCAATGTTTAATGGAGGAGCCAATCATCGACATGTGAACCATGTGGTAGAAAAAATTGTACATTTGAGTGTTTAGTTTCATTGGACTAAATGTGAACGTGCAATTCTTTGACCAATTAGGATGTGGGAAGTAGTTTTAGGAAATCTAACTAGCCAAACTGCATCATGAGGAAAGAAGCCATTTCTCCCATTCTTCTTGAGAGTTTAGCATAATATTTTCTTGACCATCCGGAGAAAAGACGTGCTTAACTTTACTGCTTAAAGAGACTTTTCTTTTTCTAACCTTTGATGCTGAATCCGAATGTACTGCTGACCGAACTGATGCCCCGTTGACGAAGACTGTCACAGCTTGCTTTGCATCCTTCCTCCTATTTTTTCTGACCTACTTTTGCTGGCTTTAGGACTCTTGGCACTTTACCACTGCTAACTAGTACTAAAGTGCATATGTTTTCTGTCTAAATTGTATTGATGAATGGTTTATCCATGATTGGCATATTTGATTTACTGATAAGTCCCTAGTAAACTGCACTATGTGTGACCAGGGCCTGTAAAGCAAATGCTCTAGTGGGCCTGCATCACTGATTGTGCCACCCACATGAGTTGCAATATAAACTTACATCTTTTGGTAAACTTGTTTTTTAGATTCTGGGTATTTTTAGAAAGTGGGCATTTTTTTGCCTAACAATTCTGTGCTTCTGCCTGGTTACTGAATACATGTCTGGGTAAGACTGACAGTTGGACTGTTTATGAATTCACTCTAGACCGTGACACAAAGGGAGCTGGGCGTGTCCTGCATATCCTGATGAGTATTTCTGGGCTAGAGAGGAGGGAGGAGCAGAAGGGCTGTGCCTGCCCTCACACAATACAGTCTACAATCCCTTAGAGTGTGTCTGGGGCAGGGCAAGGAAGAGGCAGGGTCTTGTGTGTTAATGCTGAACTTTAATAATGAATATTCATGTATTTTGAGTGTTGACTCTGCGTAGAAAATGTGTTAACTTAGGGAAAAATAAAGCACAAACCTGAAGGCATGCCCTCCAGAGTGGCCGTCAATTTTTACAAAGTGTACTTATTAATAGCTTATTAATATGAAATTTTGAGCTTATGGTTGATTAATGTAGTAATATGTCATATTAAAGGTTCTGCATTATATATTAGCTTTATTAATTGTAGGCCTTAACTGGTGAAGGGCTCAGTGTCTTCGGTGCTGGTGAAGGGCTCAGTGTCTGCAGTGCTGGCGGCGGCGTCTGTGGCGGCGGTGCAGGTGGCGGTACCAGTGGCAGTCTTGTACGCCGTGCAGGGTGGTGTCGACGTGGACCTGCCTTTGATTTTTTGTCCCTTCCCCACCTTGGATGGTGGTGCAGATGTCTTCCCACTTTCCACTTTTGTTTTGTCTGAGCCCTTGGTGGCAGGTGTTTTCGCCTTCTCCCTCTGGGATGTGGACTACTTTTTCTGTTTTAGAGGTGGGGGAATGTCCTTGCCCTCGCTCCTTGGGACACTGGCAGCCCTGTTGCTTGGTGCACTCCAAAATCCCGCTATTGCTGGCACCACTGTGCCCGGTGATGTGGTGGCTGAGGTGCTGAGTTGGGACCTGGAAAGGCGGGCCCTAGGGAAGGACGGGGGGGGAGGTGTAGGGAAGAGGTCAAAATGTGATAGGAAAAGCTTTTTAGACACACTGGGAGGGGTAGATGGAGGGGGTTTGGGAGTGGAGGAAGAGGTAGTGGATGTAGGAGGTGTACGTTTGCTGACTTTGGGTGAAGCTGCATGGGCTGAAGGCTCTTGTGAGGTGGATGGCTGTTGGGTGGGTGTGTGACTGCGTTTGTGTACTTTGGGAGGAGGGCTCACAGACACACTGGGAGAGGACACACGGGATGTGTGAATGGTAGTGGGGTGGTGAGTGCACGTGAGAGGTGTGTTGTGATCGGCGTGCTGGTGATGGAGGTAGTGGCTGAAGATGTAGTGCATGCAGGTGTGAGTGGAGACGAGACAGGGAGGGAGGAGGGAGATGTGGAGGAGGGGGACACAGTGGAAGCAGTGGATGTTGGTATGTCTGCATGGGTATGGTGCTTGTGTGAGTGCCTGTGGGATGTGTGGTGCTTATGTTTGCCTGAGCCACCCTTGTGTGTTGAGGTGTGTGCATGCTGGTCTGATGGTGTGCTTGGGATAGGCTGAGGTACAGGGGATTGGGTCTGGGTGGAGGAGGTTGGAGGGGGGAGGCTGGACACAGGGACAATGGCTGCCATCAGTGCTGAGGCCAGAGTCTGCCTGGCCAGAACGAATGCCCTCCAGGTATGCATTTGTTTGTTGCAACTGCCTCTCTGCACCCTGGATGGCATTCAGAATGGTAGACTGCCCAACAGTGAGGGATCTCAGGAGGTCAATAGCCTCCTCACTGAGGGCAGCAGGGCTGACTGCGGCAGGGCCTGAGGTGTCTGGGGCGAAGGAGATGCCCACCCTCCTGGGTGAGCGGCCACGGGACACACGCTGAGGGGCTGCTGGGAGGGTGGTGCTGGTGGGGGGGTGGCGGCTATACCTGTTGATGCAGGGGGCACAGAGGGGCCCGCCACCGCAAGGGACCTCCCATCAGAGGAGGAGTCGGTGTCGCTGGTCACTGCTCCTGTCCCCGGCGGGGACAGGAGCAGAGACCAGCGACACCGACTCCACGGTGGAGCTCCCCTCGCCCTTCGTCCCACTGGTGACTTCAGACTCTGTTGTCTCGCACTCCAGGGCCATGTGGGATGCAGCTCCCTCCTGCTCCGGTGGCACTGCTCCTCCGCCTGATGATGCTAATGCACACAAGAACAGGGAGACCACAAAAAGGGGGGGGGAGGAAGAAGAAAGACATGTTCAGTGCATGCAATACCGCTACCGTTGGCGGACACTACAGACACAGCAGCCCTCTGCACTACGTCATGCACTTAGAGTTCACTAATTAATCACAGGGACCTGGGGTACAAGGCCTATGCCCGATTGCTGCACACATGGAAGTCACAGGAGCCTGAGTAGGTGTAGATGGCTCTTACCACTGGTGGGGTTGGAGTGTCACATAGCCTGCCTCACAAAGGGTCCTTGCCTACAAAGCTCGCCCTGGCCTAAGGTAAACTACTGCCCACCTCCCCCACCCAGACACCTCCTTATGCGCGCAGAGTCAAATGGATGTGACGGTACTCACCCCCTGGTGGCTGCTGTGATGCCCTCAAGCGTCCATCCAACTCCGGATACACCACTGCCAGGATCCGGAACATCAGGGGGGTCATGGTGCGACGGGCACCCCTCCCCCATTGGGAGGCCATCCCCAGCTGGGCCTCCGCCGTCTTCTTGCTCCAGCGGCGAATGTCCTCCCATCTTTTCCGGCAGTGGGTGCTCCGTCTGTGGTGGACCCCCAGGGTCCGGACATCCTTGGCGATGGCACGCCAGATATCCTTCTTTTGGTGGGCGCTGACCTAGAGGAATAGTACAGGGGAAAAGGATGATCTTTAACCGTCCGGACCATCACAGTCATTGGCCCACGTTCCCACCCTTGCCCTGACGCACATACACTCACCGTCCGCTCATGCAGACCTCAGAAACCCCCCCCCATATCTTCCATCCACACCACTCCAAACAGGCATTGCCCATACAGCATGCTCACAGTGTACTCACCTGTTTGTCTGGAGGACCGTAGAGTAGCGTGTACTGGGGGAGGACCCCATCCACCAACTTCTCCAACTCCTCCGAAGTGAAGGCAGGGGCCCTTTCCCCAGACACATGAGCCATCGTCGCTTCCAGACACAGGTCACAGCAGCACTTGCAGTGTAGGTCCTCTCCTGTCGAAGGTCACGTATCAAGTGAGTGAACAGAGAGAAAATGACGGTCACGTCCACGGCGGTGTGTACCGTCACCGCCGGTGTACAGCGTCATTGGCTCCTGGGACCCATAGGGCCCAATGTTAACCAATGCAAGATTATGCTGCGGTCTTCGACCGCCTACCGCAACGGTGTACAAGGTCAGCGCAGTTACCTCATATCCCCTTGTCCCACATTACAGGTCAGGCAGCCGACATTTCAGGTGGCCACATGGCATTATTTTTAAATGCGTCACACATATCTAGGCCTTGCATACACACAGTGACAGGCACATAGCGAATTTTCAAATGTGTGCAATAAATTATTTTTTTACTACCTCAGTGTTGGCTGACTCTGTGCTCGCTGTTCTCGTCCATAGGGCACGTCCGCTGGGGCAGGTGAGGAGATGGCAGCATCCTCCGGTGTACAGACCGCTGGTGGACCTGTGGACAATAGAAGACAGACACATCATTATCACTTACAGACTTGATCGTGCCACAATCCAGGAACTGTGTGCCCAGTTGGAGCCAGACCTGATTTCGCTATCCGCCATCCCACAGGAATCCCCCCTCTAGTGCAGGTCCTGTCAGTACTCCATTTCCTGGCAAGTGGGTCTTTTCAAACAACAGTGGCCATTGCATCAGGGATGTCCCAGCCTATGTTCTCAAACGTGTTGTCCAGAGTGTTGTCTGCCCTGCTGAAACACATGGGCAGCTACATCGTTTTCCCTGAGGTGGAGGATTTGCCAACAGTGAAAGGTGACTTCTATGCCCTGGGACATATCCCCAACATCATAGGTGCCATTGATGGGACACATGTGGCCTTGGTACCCCCCGCAGGAGTGAACAGGTGTACAGAAACCGGAAGAGCTACCATTCAATGAATGTGCAGATGGTGTGTTTGGCCGACCAGTACATCTCCCATGTGAACGCCAAGTTTCCAGGCTCAGTGCATGACGCTTACATTTTGAGGAATAGCAGCATCCCTTATGTGATGGGGCAACTCCAGAGGCACCGTGTGTGGCTAATAGGTGAGGACAAGGACCCTATACCCTCTGAATAGTTGTCTGGGGAAGTCCCTAAGAGTTAGTGTGTGTCTAACAGTTGTTCCTCTACATTTGCAGGTGACTCTGGGTACCTCAACCTGTCATGGCTACTGACCCCAGTGAGAAATCCCAGGACAAGGGCAGAGAAACGCTACAATGAGGCACATGGGTGAACTAGGAGAGTGATCGAAAGGACCTTCGGCCTCCTGAAAGCCAGGTTCCGGTGTCTCCATATGACAGGTGGTTCTCTCTACTTCTCACCAAAGAAGGTGTGCCAGATCATTGTGGCCTGCTGTATGCTGCACAACCTGGCTTTGCGACGACAGGTGCCTTTTCTGCAGGAGGATGGTCCAGAAGGAGGTCTTGTGGCAGCTGTGGAGGCTGTGGACAGTGAAGAAGACGAAGCAGAAGAAGAGGATATCGACAACAGAAACAACGTGATCCAGCAATACTTCCAGTGAGACACAGGTAAGAAGACATCACTGCCTCCTACATCTCATACAATTGTTAGACCTATCATATGTCTGTCACTTTTACCCATTGTATGGACCCTGACCTGTCACTTTGCCTTTCCATTTCACAGATGTGGTCCCACTGTGTGACCTCTGCTATGTTACCTCATGGAGTAGAGCTGTGTGACATAGGTGTGTTGACAATACAGTGGACATTGTTATTTTCGTTAGTTGTAGCAAATACACATTTGTGAAAGCACAGACTGACTCCAGATTGTTTTGTGATTCAAGGGTGTTTATTTAAGTGCAAATTAGTGGAGGGGGTTGGAAAATGGTCAGGGGTGATGGTGGAGGAATGTCCATGGCAGAGTCCAGTTATATGTCTCACAGGTGCATTGTCCAAAGGGGCATAGGAAGTGGAGCTAGGGCCGTTCAAGGATGGACAGGGTGACGAAGTGGGACAGAAGGATGACATTCAGGGTGGTCTCATTTCTTGGCGGGAGTCTTGGCATTGTTCTCTGGCTTTGTCCTGGATCTCAGGGACCGTTTGCGGGGTGGTTTTCCCTCTGCAGGGGGTGGGGTGCTGGTGTCATGGTCCTGTGGCGGTGCCTCTTGTCCACTAGCACCAGCGGAGGTGGTGGGCAGTTCATCATCGAGGCTAGTGTCAGGGGCCCCTTGTTGTGCCACAGTGTCCCTCCTGGTGTTCACAAGGTCCTTCAGCACCCCAACAATGGTGACCAGGGTGGTGTTGATGGACTTGAGTTCCTCCCTGATCCCCAAATACTGTTCCTCCTGCAGCCGCTGGGTCACCTGAAACTTGGCCAGTACTGTTGCCATCGTCTCCTGGGAATGATGGTATGCTCCCATGATGTTGGAGAGGGCCTCATTGAGAGTGGGTTCCCTGGGCCTGTCCTCCCCCTGTCGCACAGCAGTCCTCCCAGTTCCCCTGTTTTCCTGTTCCTCTGTCCCCTGAACCGTGTGCCCACTGCCACTGCCCCCAGGTCCCTGATGTTCTTGGATTTGTGGGTTTGCCTGGGTTCCCTGTAGTGGTGGACACACTGATGCTTGACGTGTCCTGGGGACAGAGGTATGGGCCCGTCGGGTGGGTGCTGTGCTGGTGTTTCCTGAGGGGGGAGGCTCTGTGGTGGCATGTGCTAGTGTGTGAGGAACCGACTCTCCTGAGGTCCCAGATGGGCCGGGCTGGTCACCTAGATCCAGTTGGACAGAGCTGCTGGCATCACTGTGGGCCTCTTCTCTGGGGGGGAGAGGGTGGACATGTCTGGAACCTCCTGTCCGGTGACATTGGGTAAGGGTCCTGCAGGGGTGAATAGGCATGATTATTGCATCTGTGTGTGCCATCGTGTGCAATGGGTGGGTGACCCTGTACCCCAGTGCTTACATTCTTGTCTAGGACCTTGTGTGATATTTGGTTTGGGGATCTGTGTGGGTATCTGCAGTGTACATGCTTTGGTGATGGGTGTCCATGCTTTGGTGTTTCATGCAGGGCTTGGTGTTGGGATGGGTGGTTTGTGATAGTGGCACATATGTGAGGTGTTGGAGTGATGGGGGTGAGGGTGGGGGTATGTGATAGCATGCAGGTAGGGTGGGGGATGTAATAGTTAAGATTTGACTTACCAGAGTCCATTCCTCCTGCTACTCCTGCAAGGCCCTCAGGATGCAGTATAGCCAAGACCTGCTCCTCTCATGTTGTTAGTTGTGGGGGAGGAGGTGGGGGTCTGCCGCCAGTCCTCTGAACTGCAATCTGGTGTCTTGAGACCACGGAACGCACCTTCCCCTGTAGGTCGTTCCACCTCTTCCTGATGTCATCCTGTGTTCTTTGGTGCTGTCCCACTGCCTTGACACTGTCTACGATTCTGCGCCATAGCTCCATCTTCCTAGCAATGGAGGTGTGCTGCACCTGTGATCCGAATAGCTGTGGCTCTACCCGGACGATTTCCTCCACCATGACCCTGAGCTCCTCCTCAGAGAACCTGGTGTGGTGTGGGTGATGTGTGAGGTGGTGTGTGTTGTGATGTGTGAGGGGATGTGTTTGTGTGTGTTGTGTGAGGTGCATGGATGTTGTGTGAGTGATGGTGTTGTGTGCCTGTGGATGCTAGTTTGTTGATGGTGGTGTCTCTCTCTGTGCTTTGTTCTCAATTTTTGTCGTAGAGATTTGTGGGTGATGTGGGTGTGTGTTATATATTGTATTGAGTGTGTGTGTGTGGTGTGTGTATGTGTATCAGGTGTGTGTATTTCGATTTGTCCAATGTGGTTGTGTTTTGTAAATGTGTGTGTATTTTGAGCGCAGCGGTGTGTACCGCCAATGGAATAACACGGTTGAAAGACCACCGAGTGTATTCGTGTGTCGTGATAGTGTGGCCGTATTCCTGTTGGCGTGATGGTGGAGGTTTTGCTATTGCCAGTTTATCACTGACCTTTGGTGTGGCAGACTTGTGTGGGTGTCTAGATTTTGGCAGATTCCGGCCTGTGGGTCGTAATAGCTGTAGCGGATTTCCGCGGCCGCAGCGGTGTGTTGGTGTTCTTCTGCACGGCGGTAAGCGACATTTATTGCCAATGTTGTAATGAGGGCCTTGGTTTTTGTTGTAATTTGTCTGGTTTAATAGGTCGATCGGGCATGGTCGATTAGTCAGAGTGTGAGTCAAAGTGAGTGAAATAATTTTTCAACTGAGATCTGCGAGTAGGACAGACCCCTGATCAGCTGACATTGAAATATGCACATCGAATTTGCTTGCCAATTAGGGAAACTGAGAACGAAGGAGTAGCTTTCAGAGCGAAACAACATCAGTTAAAAATCCGTAAAGTTTCTGAAGCGATTGTGTTATCTTACCTGTAGTAAACAGACAAATTGGATTTTGATTTTGTTTAGTGCTCGCAATAATTTTGCATTAGTACCGTGTGAATCTGAATTTGGGAAAGACAAGCCGCAAGACTTTGTCAGCCGCAGTACATGTGAGTGTGACATCATTGGAGCCACTCTGGGAATGGTTGGTTAGTGAGAAGGGTCGCGCTTAGATTGGCAGCCGTCCATGAAGCGCAATTGTTTGAGAAGGTGGGTGAAGAGAGTTCTGGGTTTAAAAGCCACTTCCTGATTTGATTTAAAATAACATAAAGGTCACAAAAATTAAAATTTTCAAGCCTTTAAAGAGTGCGTTAAGAGGCGATAGGTACATTACATCAAGTATAGAAGATATTGCACCGCTAGAAGGTACACCAGCTTACATGGTGATTGAGGAGCAAGCTGTTGCGCAATGTCTTTGACTGAGTAATGATGCAAAGTGACAGAGAAGGATGGGAGTTTAGCATTTCCTGCTCATGGAACATCTAATTTGAGAAGCTTAGAGAATCTGAGGAGGGTGCTGCATGATCTGAAACCCCCTTCGGAAGCAGCACAGTTCGAGGCATTAGCAATCTGGGAGTTAGTAGCCAGACAGCAACAGCAACAGAAATTTGAAAGGAGAATGAAAAAGGCAGAAAAGACACTAGCAGAGGCTAAATGGTACAGTGCTCAGAAATTGTGGAGATCCAAGACTTTACAGGGGATTAAAATGTTTCCAGTGATTACACAAGACAGCGAGGGAGAAGGAAAGAAAGCTACCAGAAAAATGAACAGGAGCCCTTCCGAGAGTAGGGAGCGGAGACCAAAGGAGTCTAGAGGATCATTGACATTTGAGGAAGAGTCAGACGATGATGAGTTTGCTTTGCAGTTATTGAGAAATCTTTCCCCACCATATGCAGCACAAGAGAGTGGTCCGAGCACTAGTGTAAATCCTTCAGCTCCAACCCAGGTTAACATGACTACGGGTCCAGTGCAGAGTAATCCGAGTTTGACACAGATCTCAATGCAGAGCAGTCTTAATGCACCTATTACTCCGGTAGCACAAAATCAGGTGCCACACTCGGGTACCCTGATGTGCCTATAGTGGAAACTGCCACAAACCAAAAGTGCCTAAAGGACAGGTTTTCACGAAACCGATGTTGGTTCAGATAGACCCAACTCCACTTTTGCTGCCTCAAGTGCAGTCACAAGTAATGCCAAAGTACACTCCGATAACAGGGACCCAGACAGAGACGTCTGCATTGATGAGTCAGAATGTGGGAACTATGCATCCACAGAAATTGAGTATCAGACCTAGCCCAAATTCTGTATCTGTACCTGTCACCATTGGTCCAGTTGCACCTTTATTTGCACAAGAGAAAACCAGTGCAGATGGACAGGGAGTCCTGAATCAGAGTTCAATGAGGGGAGGACTTAATGAAAATATCTGAGTAGTCTCTCATGTGGACAGACCTTTGACGGATCGAGATCATTGCTAGACCTTAGTTTATTCGGAGTTCCTCTGGATACTGTGATAGGGTCGAATGTTAGTCAGAGTCTGAAATTAGTGCCACATGCCCAGGCCAGAAATATTTCGCTACAAGGTTCGACTGCCCAACAATTGACTGAATGGTTACACAACCTGAATACCCCACAGAGTGCTCCTAGGGGAGAGGAGTACTTGAACTATACGAGATTAGGAATGGAAGCAGGTGAGCTCATTCAAGGAACTATGGGTGTAAACAGATTGGAGTCCTACACCGAAGCAGAATTGAGATATCTGTGCCCTAAAATTACTTCGGAAGTGAGCAATGTACATCAAAGTTAGCAGACCTGGAAGAGAAATACGGCATAGAAATAGAGAAAACAAAGCATTTGAAAAGGAGTTACAGGTCAGATTTTGACACAAAAGACTTCGAACACATGAGACCTGCAAGAGTGAAGGCACACCTTAGGGAGTTACTCCAAAATGCCCAGACATGAGGAGCCTTAGACAAATGGGAAGGCAAATGGGCGAAGAAAAAAAATTAAAGGGAAAGGGATTCTGCGGAGCTGACTGCAAATGTGTAGCAGGGCAAGGATCCAGTGAAAATGTTACCAAGAGAGAAGCCAGAAGACTGACAGGTTTGTGAAACTTGCAAAGTGCCTGTGTGTAGACTTGAACACTTCATTAGAGATAATTGTTCCAGCTGATTTATGGATGGAGTGCAAGAGAAGTATAGATTGGCCGACAAAAGAACCAGAGAGAGATCCGACTACGGGTGCGCCATCTCCTGAAGTAATGAAATATTACTGCAAATTAATTAATTTTTTGAAGAATTTCACCCAAAAACATTGACTGGTAGAGAAAAGACAGGACAACTCAGGAAGCGAAAGAGTCAATACACGCGTATTATGAGAGATGGTTGCAGGCATTTAAGCATTACAGTGGTACAGAAACGATCGAGCCAAAAGACATGATTAATTTTGTGTTCAGATTTGTAGAAGGATTGAGACCTGAAATCAGCCAGATGATTAAGAGTCATTTGATTTGCTGGCAAGCAAACCTGAATGATGAGGTGTTGAAATGCAATGTACTGTAGTGATGAGACTGAGCTGAAGCAGAGAAAATTGAAAGAAAAGGCAATGGTGATACAGATTAAAGCGGCACAAACAGGAATGCAGCAGCAGGAAAATGTGGTGTTTCTAAATCATGTGAGAGATAGGGGTTGCAGAGGAACTGGTAATGGAAATCGTAGTCCCGATTTGAAATTCTGTAGTGGTTCAGAATGATGTGCAGGGAATGAAGAGAGTGTTGCCTTGTCACTCTTGATGTGGGGTCGGACCTTGGAAGCAAGTGTGTCCGATGATGGTGCAGGAATGTCTCGTTCAGCAAACAAATTACATCAATTAGTTTCAAAACATGAGAGGACCAAGAATGAGAGGTCATAAACCGAATTTTCATAACAATGTCAATCAAATGTAGAATTTTCAACCCATGCAGCAGGTGCAAATCTCACATGTACAAATTACACAGTTTCAGCCTATGCAACAGCAGGTTCAAATGGTATCTATCAATCAATCAATCATAACATTTGTAAAGCGCACTATGTACCCGTCAGGGTTTCGAGGCGCTGGTGGGGGGGGGGTGTGTGAGCTGTTAGCGGTCGAAGAGCCAGGTCTTGAGGAGTCTCCTGAAGTCGAGGAGGTCCTGGGTCTGGCGCAGTGAGGTGGGGAGAGAGTTCCAGGTCTTGGCGGCGAGGAAGGAGAAGGATCTGCCGCCGGCGGTCTTGCGCTGGATCCTGGGGACGATGGCGAGGGCGAGATTGGCAGAGCGGAGTTGACGAGTGGGGGCGTAAAAGTTGAGTCTGGAGTTGAGGTAGGTAGGTCAGGTGTTGTGTAGAGCCTTGTGAGCGTGGGTGAGGAGTTTAAAGGTGATCCTCTTGTCCACGGGGAGCCAGTGGAGGTCCTTCAGGTGAGGGGAGATGTGACATCGGCGGGGTATGTCAAGGATCAGGCGGGCGGATGCATTTTGGATACGCTGGAGTCGTTTGATGTCTTTTGTTGGGATGCCTGTGTAGAGTGCGTTGCCGTAGTCAAGTCTGCTACTGACGAGGGCTTGGGTCACCGTCTTTCTGGTTCCTGTTAGGATCCACTTGAAAATTCTGCGGAGCATTCGAAGGGTGTTGAAGCAGGAAGAGGAGACGGCGCTGACCTGTTTGGACATGGTGAGGGCTGAGTCCAGGATGAAGCCGAGGTTTCTTGAGTGGCTGGCTGGGGTGGGTGGGGGTCCGAAACCCGTGGGCCACCAGGAGTCGTTCCAGGCCGAAGGGGTGCGCCCGAGGATGAGGACTTCCGTCTTGTCGGAGTTGAGCTTCAGGCGGCTGTTGTTCATCCACTCGGCGATGGCTTTTAGTCCCTCGTGGAGGTTGGTTTTGGCGGTGAGTGGGTCTTTGGTCAGGGAGAGAACGAGCTGGGTGTCGTCGGCGTAGGAGATGATGCTGAGGTGATGTTGGCGGGCCAGTTTGGCGAGGGGGGTCATGTAGACGTTGAACAACGTAGGGCTGAGGGAGGATCCTTGGGGGACGCCGCAGATGAGGTTGGTGGCTTTGGAGCGGGAAGAGGAGAGTCGGACTCTCTGGGTTCTGTCGGTGAGGAAGGATGAGATCCAGTTGAGGGCTTTATCCTGGATGCCGGCTCCATGGAGGCGGGTCAGTAGGGTGCGGTGGCAGACTGTGTCAAAAGCGGCTGATAGGTCGAGGAGGATGAGGGCCGAGGTTTCGCCGTTGTCCATTTGGGTTCTGATGTCATCTGTGGCGGCGAGGAGAGCAGTCTCGGTGCTGTGGTTTCGTCTGAAACCGGATTGAGAGGGGTTTAGGATGGAGTTGTCTTCGAGGAAGTGGGCGAGCTGTGTGTTGACGATCTTCTCGATGACTTTTGCTGGAAAAGGGAGGAGAGAGATCGGTCGGAAGTTTTTGAGGTCATTGGGGTCAGCCTTGGGTTTCTTGAGGAGGGGTTGGATTTCTGCGTGTTTCCAGCTGTCTGGGAAGGTGGCGGAGTCGAAGGAGAGGTTGATGATCTCGCGGAGTTTGGGGGCGATGATGGCGTTGGCTTTGTTGAACACGTGATGAGGGCATGGGTCCGTGGGGGAGCCTGAGTGGATGGTGTTCATGGTTGTTATTGTTTTGGTGTCGTCCACGTGGGTCCAGGCGGTGAGGCGGCAGGCGTCTGTGGAGATGTCAGGGGTGGGGTCTGGCGGCGGAGTGGCATTGAAGCTGTCGTGGATGGTTGTGATTTTCTGGTGGAAGAAGGTGGAGAGGTCGTCGCAGAGTTTCTGGGAGGGCGGGATGTCGTTGGCGTTGGGGTTTGAGAGTTCCTTCACGATGCCGAAGAGTTCTTTGCAGTCGTGGGCGTTGTTGTTGATGCGTTCAGTGAAGTGGGCGCGCTTGGCGACTCGGATCCGTTGGTGGTGTTCACGGTTGGCGTTTTTGAGGGAGGCGAGGTTGTCGGGTGTGCGCTCTAAGATCCACTTCTTCTTGAGCTTCTGGCAGAGGCTTTTGGAGGCGGTCAGTTCGTCTGTGAACCAGGCTGGTTTTTTTCTTTCCTTGGTTGGCGGTGGGTTTCTTGAGTGGGGCTAAGGTGTTGGCGCAGTCGAGGATCCATTGATGGAGGTTGATGGCGGCAGTGCTTGGGTCGGTTGAGCCGGGTGGAGGGTCTTTGACGAGGGTGCTGGTTAGTTGGTCTTGGGTGATTTTTCCACAGCGGCGGTGAGGAGGTCGAGGGATGCGTTGGTGTTCGGTAATTTTCGTATAAGAGAAGTGGACGCAGTGATGGTCGGT
Source organism: Pleurodeles waltl (assembly GCF_031143425.1). NCBI lineage: Eukaryota > Metazoa > Chordata > Amphibia > Caudata > Salamandridae > Pleurodeles > Pleurodeles waltl. The sequence goes on from NC_090444.1 coordinate 163,327,599, forward strand.
CCAGTGGAGTTCGGAGGTGTGGCTGAAAGAGATGTGGTTGCTTGAGGTGAAGAGGGGGTCAAGAGTGTGTCCGGCGATGTGGGTGGGAGTGTTGACCAGTTGACGGAGTCCGAGGTTGAGGAGGTTGGAGGTCAGAGATGCGGTGTTGACGTCGTTGTTATTTTCCAGGTGGTAGTTTAGATCTCCCAGGAGGATGTAGTCTGGGGAAGCGAGGGCGTGGGTGCTCGCGAGGTCGGCGACGGTGTCGCTGAAGGGGGCTCTTGGTCCTGGAGGGCGGTATATGAGGGTTCCTCTGAGGGTCGTGTTGGGGTCCATGTGGATCTGGAAGTGGAGGTGTTCGGCTGTCTTGAGGGTGTCGTCCGTGTGGGTGTGGATTTTGAGGGTAGATTTGTGGGCGATGGCTATTCCGCCGCCGATTCCGTTGGTTCGATCTCTTCTGGTGATTTTGTATCCCTCCGGTATGGCGATTGCGATGTCCGGTGCTGAGGAGTCGTTCCACCAGGTTTCGGTCAGGAAGGCCACGTCAGGGGCGGTGGTGTCGAGTAAGTCCCAGAGTTCGATGGCGTGTTTTTGTGCGGAGCGTGTGTTGATGAGGATGCAGTTCAGGTGGTTGGTGTTGGGAGTTCTTGTTGTCTAGACAGCACATTCAAATACCTTAAGCACCAAGGGAACAGCAGCAGGTGATGCTTCCTCCACAGGTCACAGGTCAGAAGTTTAACCAGAGTTTTCTCAGGTAGGCATGTAGGAGGCTGGACTGGCTTGTAGTGAGTACCAAGGGGTACTTGCACCTTGCACCAGGCCCAGTTATCCCTTATTAGTGTACAGGGTGTCTAGCAGCTTAGGTTGATAGATAATGGTAGCTTAGCAGAGCAGCTTAGGCTGAACTAGGAGACGTGTGAAGCTACTACAGTACCACTTAGTGTCATATGCACAATATCATAAGAAAACACAATACACAGTTATACTAAAAATAAAGGTACTTTATTTTTATGACAATATGCCAAAGTATCTTAGAGTGTACCCTCAGTGAGAGGATAGGAAATATACACAAGATATATCTACACAATAGCAAAAATATGCAGTATAGTCTTAGAAAACAGTGCAAACAATGTATAGTTACAATAGGATGCAATGGGGAAACATAGGGATAGGGGCAACACAAACCATATACTCCAAAAGTGGAATGCGAACCCCGAATGGACCCCAAACCTATGTTTAGACAGCAAATTCAAATACCTTAAGCACCAAGGGAACAGCAGCAGGTGATGCTTCCTCCACAGGTCACAGGTCAGAAGTTTAACCAGAGTAATAACACAGTACACCAATTCCCGTTGCACAGTAAGAATGGAATAAACAATGATTGGGTGAGGGAGAGTTCTGATGAAGAGGAATGTGTGCTTGAAGCTTCTTTAGAAGTAGATCAGAAAGGCCCATATGTGAAGGGAAAGGTAATGGGTCACAAGGTTTCAGTCTTGGTTGACACAGGAACTACCCACTCTGCACTGAGAACTGCAGAAGTTCCAAACTTGCCCCTTTCAGGAAAAAGAAAATCCAGATTGTAGGAGTAGCGAATCAGTATTTGACCAACCCAATTACAGAATCAGTTCAGGTTAAAATTGGCAACTTTAAAGGATTGCTCAGATTCATAGTCTGTGATTCAAGGCCAGCATCCCTACTGGGAAGAGACTTGCTGTGTAAAAGTAGGTGCTCGATTACCTGTTCAAATGATTGTATCGAGATACAGACGAATAGTGATGATAAGAATGACCCAGCTCCAGAGACCAAGTGTGAGGCTATAAATGAGGAGTACCCTCTGATTCATTTCTTTCCAGTGTTCACAGAGAAGGAGCTTCCTCCTGACTTGCAAGGAATGGTTAAAGAGAAAGTGTACGATCTGACAGGAAAATAAATCGGTCTGATAAAGGGAGTTGAGCCAGTAAAAGTTCCTGTAAAGCCAGCGTGATTTTTCCTTAGATTCCTCAGTAAGACATGTCACAGGATATCCTTATGAAGGGTGCTCAAATAATTGTAGAATTTGTGAAACAAGGGGTCTTGAAAGAAGTTTTGAGCACCCCATGTGATTCACAGATAATGGGATTAAAAAAGCCCTGTGGGAAAGTTCGAATTGTCCAGGATTTGAGAAAAATAAATGAAGTTGTGATCAAATATCGCCCCATGGTGCAAAATCCAGCCGTGATTTTGTTTCAGATTCCGTGTGATGCTGAATGGTTCACTGTCATGGACTTGTCACAAGCTTTCCTTTCTGTGCCTCTTCATGAGGACTGCCTATTTCTCTTTTGTTTAAAAATGTGGACCGAGTTTACTGTTGGTGTTGAATTCCTCAAGGGTCTTCAGAGGCACCTTTCATATTCAATCAGATCCTGAAAAAGAATTTAGAGTCATTGTAATTGCCTTTCCAATCAACCTTGGTACATTACATTGATGACTTGTTGATTGCATCCAAAACCTTACAGCCTTACTGAACCATTTAGGAAAGAATGGTCATAGAGTGTTGCTACTTAAATTGCAGTACTGCCAGAAAGAGGAGAAATACTTGGGTCACCAGATTGAGAAAGGAATAAGGAAAATATCCAGAGAAAGGGTCACAATCATATTGCAGATGAGTCCTCTGACCACACAGAGTGATGTCAGGATGTTTCTAGGGATGGTAGGCTATTGTCGCCAATGGATCCCCAATTTTTCAGTCATCTCCAAGCCATTGTGGAAGCTGAACCATAAGAAGGTAACTGATCCCCTAGTGTTAGACCAGACTTGCATGAAAGCATTTTCTGAATTGAGCGAGAGTCTGTGCAAAGCTCTGGCTTTAGTTATGCCTGATTACACAAAGTACTTCACGTTGTTTTGTCATGAGAGTGATGCATGTTCTTTGTCTGCCTTGACGCAGGTCCATGGAGGTGTAAACCACCCAGTAGCATATTTTTCAGCTACTTTGGACCCAGTTGCAGCAGCTTTACCAGGCTGTCAGAGTGCAGTTGCAGCGGTTAGACAGAGCATTGCACAGTGTGAAGGCGTTGTAATGGGACATCCCCTAACAATAATGGTCCCTCACTCAGTTGAAGTTTTACTTACCGGCACCAAGACTCAATACCTGATGGGTGCTAGACTGACGCATTATGAGACAAGCATTTTGGGGTCATCAAATGTGCCATTGAAAAGATGTACTGTGCTGAACCTGGAAACCTTGCTCCCAAATGAAAATGTTGAAATTAAAAGGTTGGAAGACATTGAGCATGATTGTCTTGAAGTAACTGATCTGTGCACAAAACCGAGACCTGATATTAGAGATACCCGATTGGAAGAAAATGACCAAATTATCTTTAAAGATGGTTCCTGTCTGAGAGACAATACAGGAGTATTGAGATCAGGATATGCAGTGTGTACAATTACTGGTATACTGAAAGCATCTTGGCTTCGGGGAGTATATTCTGCACAAGTGGCGGAACTGGTAGCCGTTACTAGAGAGTGCCATGTTTCTGCTCAGCTGAAAGTTACCAGCTATACGGAGAGCCAGTATGGATTTGGAATAGTCCATGACTTTGGCCCGTTGTGGTGACAGAGAGGTTTCATGACCTCTTCTGGTTCACCAGTGAGAAATGGTGAGAGAATTAAAGAACTGTTGCATGCTATTCAAATTCCTGAAAAGATTGTCGTGGTGAAATGCAGTGCACATCTGAAATCGCAAGATTTTGTGTCAATGGGAATTGGATATGCAGATCAAGTCGCAAAGTTTTGGGCATTGAACTGTATATTGTTCAAAGATAAGTGGGAATTGTTACCTGAAGAAGATGAAACATGTCCAAGTTTTGCATTGCAAGTAATAGATACATTGGAAGAATTGAAAACACTGCAGAATAATGTTGACAAGGAGGAGAAACGTTCATGGAGCAAAATGAAATGTATTCAGCAACAGTATAAATTCTGGGTTTCAGAAGATGACCTATTGGTTTTGCCAAACAGTCTGTTGTCCTAAATGGCTAGGTACCATCATGTTCAAGCACATGTTGGGAGGGATGCCATGATTCGCCTGTTCAAACATAGTTGGTTCAATCCGAAGTTTAGACAAGTTGCAAAGCAGTTTGCCATTGTTGCGTCATTTGTCAGCAAATGAACGCGGGAAAAGGGGTAGTGGTTAATTTGAGCCACACTGGAAGAGCAGGGGGTCCATTCAGCAGGACGCAAATGGATTTTATTGAGATGCCTGTGTGTGGAGGTTTGAGAAATGTGTTGGTGATTGTCTGCATCTTTAGCCATTGGATTGAAGCGCACCCTACACAAAGAAATGACAGCCTCACAGTTGTGAAATGACTGTTTAGGGAACTGATACCACGTTTTGGGTTTCCGATCTTATAGAATCAGATAGGGGAAGTCACTTCAACAATGAAGTAGTGAAATTGCTCTGTGCAGCATTAAACATTGAGCAGAAGTTGCATTGTAGTTACCGCCCTGAAGCACCAGGACTAATAGAATGGATGAATGGTACCTTGAAATCGAATGGCGAAAATTTGGGCGTCCACGAATCTGAAATGGCCTGACGCACTACCATTAGTTTTAATGACAATGAGAAACACACCCGACCGGAAGACACTATTGTCACCGCACAAAATCCTCATGGGCAGAGCAATGAGGTTGCCAGCGGTTCCTGCAAATGCCCTTGAGAACATAACAGATGAAATGGTGTTGGACTACTGCAAAGGTCTGGTTGATGTGGTTCGCTCTTTCTCTCAGCAGGTGGAAGCCACCACACTGCCACCGATCCAAGATCAAGGACATACCCTGAGGGCAGGTGACTGGGTGGTGGTCCAGAAACACGTGAGGAAGATGTGTTTGGAGCCTTGGTGGAAAGGCCCGTTCCAGGTAGTTCTGACCACAACCACAGATGTAACATGTGCTGAAGTCCTGAACTGGATACACGCAAGCCACACAGGAAAAGTGTCATGTCCTTTCGACGATGAAGAGGAGTTGTTGAGAGTACGAACAACAACCAGACAAGCCTCACAGCCGGAAGGAGACGAAAGAGAATCTGAGACTGGATCTGAGCACATTGAGGATGGTTCAGTCACTCCTGTTGTCGAAGCCAAGTTGTCGAAGCCAAGTCAGAGTATTTCAGATCCAGACAATTCAGGAAACAAACCGAGACCAGACGCTCTTCTTTAGATTACTTTTAATAAGAACTAATAAGACACAATAAGAAATACGTGTACACGGAGACTGAGCGGGCCAAAATCCAGCTCGAACAGTCTGCACAAGGAAGTAATGCATGATCTTTTATAGCATTAAACCGCAGACACATTAATATATTTCAGTGGTTCTTGATAATGTCGTATGATTTAACTTTTTTCTATATAGCACACGTGATGCTCCATATAAGGGTTAGAATCATGGACAGGAAGCTTGCACAATGTCTTATGAATCAAATGTCTTGTGATACATCTATATGTGGAGAAAGAGGAACCATAAGTGCATACGTTAGTACTTTTAGCAGTGAGGATTTCGCAAGCTAGCATGTGGTGGTGTCTTGTGATGGCCGTCAGTTTAGCAAGCCTTGCAACATAATGCATTTCAAGCACAATAGACATTTCTTCAAGGCCTAGTTAATTCAACATTGTAATGTATTCAACAGAAACAGGCCTGTATTTTCATTGTGTATCACAGGGTCTACTAGGTCCAAATGGATGCAGGAGAACGTGATTCCACATTCCGCCCTCTGATACCCAATGAAAACACTCATTGACAGTTTAATTATCCTGATGGACAGGTGTCATTTCAATAGCATCATCTTCCCTGGCCTCATCCTAATGCCTTCTCTTACGATGGTGCTCAGTGTCCTTATGACACATTTTCTTCATTAACATGTTCAAACAGGAAGGACACACCCTTATCAACACACATAATGTTATTAATCCTACTATTCCCACCACCAGTACTTCTATCAGCCAGGATCCCCAACCCGGAACCATGCTGCAATGTCCTTTAGTATTCCTCCTATTTCCGTCACAGCCGTCACATCCACCACTTTCCTTGCTCCTTCTTCTACCACCTCTATTTTCCCTATTGCCATCCTCACATTCCCATTGTTGTCCGGTATAAAAACACAGCATTCCTGATGGATCACGTTACATACACCACCGGCTCTTGCTTAAATGATGTCTAATGCAAGTCTGTTCTGTATTACAACAGCTCTTAAGTCTGTAAGTTCTTCAGTAATGTTACCTAAGGCTGCTGCAGTAGAACTTGCTAATGTTTCTACCAATACTGTCAATCTGTGTATTTGATATTCTGAATGCACTATTCCTAATGGCATCACAAATATTCCTTCCACTGCTATGAACCCATCCAACCAAGTATGTGCCCTTCTTCTTCGTACCCTACCGGGTGCCTCTTGTGTTGCATTGGTCAAATTTGTTATATGCAACATTCGGGGTAGTACGAACGCCAGGTAGCAGGAGCCCTGCCACCCTGCAGGCAGTCCAAAATATGCAGATGTCCCGCATACTATGTATATTCCCCTTGGAGCTGAGAGACCTATAGACAAACCTTCTGGGCCCTTCCGTATGTTATCCAAATCAGAGTATTTGGAGCAGGTGCTTTCTCCTACCTTTATGCTGCTATTATTATGGTTGGGGAGGTGTATGTTAGGGCATTTCATTACTGGTGTAACCATTCGACACACCTTATCATAAAATGTATTTGGCCTTGGCATGCTGCCTTTGAGGTATCGAAAACACCATGACCCCTTTTTCTCCTTATGTATAGAAAGGGACATTTGTGATATATCTATGTTCTTCTCCCCCTGTACATAACCCTCATCTCTTCCTATGTTGAATGCTTCCAGCAGCTCTGTTTCACCTTTTTCCGGTACGAGTTGTCCACATACACCCATCCTCCTTTACTTTCTCTTCCCGCCCCACTGTTTCCCTCCTTTAATCTCCCTTTTCCAACCTTCCTCTTCCTTTTAGGTGGCCTTCTCTTTATAGTCCCATTTACTTCCTTTGCAAACATGCTGTTTAGTATGTGACATGAAGAATACTGAGGAAGAGGAATCTGGGCGTAATCTGTCCTTCCCTGGGCAGAGGTGGGTAAATGTGTACAAATATAGCAATCAGACACATTTGCCAATTCCTTATAAAATTTCACCATTTGCACAAATGCATTATCCCTGTAATTGTTCCCATCTTCCTCCCATTTGGTATATTTTATCCACTGTGTCCTGTTCCCCACCCTTTCTACCACACTAGAGTTCTCCCCTTGTTCTTGTTTCACTGCAATGGTAATCCCTATTTAATTTACACTGTTATTTATATACTGTTCTTGGTCCAGATATGGGATTCGTATTTCTTCATGATATATAATAATTATTATAGTGATAATTATTTGCTGGAACAGGGGTACATATGGCAGTTAGTACCATAGGCCACTTTTTCTCCTTTCTTCTTCTTCTAGGCATTATTCTACTCCAGGTGTCACAAATTGCACTGTTTAGTCCTTGTCTGTTAATCTCTTATTCTCTGTATCTTCTTGTTGGCACGTCACAGAGTGGTGTCAGAGGTTACTAGCACTTGAAACCACTTGCATGATATACGTAGATATTCAGGTAAGACCCGCTTGCACCCATCCCTCTCCTGAGGTGTGCAGCACGAGCAGTCTATGTAGAACTCTTTTATGGACCCGCTTGCGTCTCCTGACTCCTGTAGGAGCGCAGCACGAGCAGCCCTGTAGTCTCACCGCAGGACCCGCTTGCACCTCCTGACTCCTGTAGGAGTGCAGCATGAGCAGCCCTGTCAGTGTTGTTTGGTGTTTCTTGTTGATCGAAGGTTGTACCCCTGCGGTGCAGGTGTGACCTTTATGGGTACCACAGGTGGTGGCGGGATGACCTCAGGTTCAATTGCTCTCTTGGTGTGTGAGCTGTGGATCCAATATTTGAGACCCTCACACTTGACCACTGTGGGTGTTGTCAGTAGGACTTGGTTAGGCCCTTTCCACCTTGGTTGAAGGCAATGGCGCCTAGTGTGGGCCTTGACCCAAACACAGTTGCCAGGCAGTAGTCCGTGTTCTGGTGGCGTTCCTCCTTCTGACAGGGCCTGCAGTACCTGGCGGTGAAGACAGCGTAACGTCTCTGTTATCTTCCTGCAATAATGTAACAAAAGATCATCTGTTATTGCCAATGGGGCAACTGACATGTGGCCTGGAATATTCATGGGGCGCCCAAATAGCACCTCATGGGGACTTAATTTTGTGACTCTATCAGGGGTACTTCTCATAGCGAGGAGCGCTAATGGTAATGCATCAATCCAAGATAGTTCAGTCACTGCGCATATCTTCCCTATTCTGTTTTTCAACACCCCATTTTTTCTCTCTACTGCCCCTGCTGCAGGTGGATGGTATGCGCAATGCAACTTTTGTGTTATTCCCAGCCCTTTGCAAAGGCCCTGAATAACATGTGAAATGAATCCTGGTCCATTGTCTGAACTTAAAAGAATCGGCACCCCAAAACGTGGTATTAACTCTTTTAAAAGGCACTTAACCATAGTTTGTGCATCACTGTTCCTGGTGGGGTATGCCTCAGTCCATTTGCTGAACATACAAACTATTACCAAAACATATTTTAGCTTGTATACCGGGGGCATCTCAATGAAGTCCATTTGGAGGCTCTCAAAGGGTCCATGTGGCGGTGGGAAATGGCCTGAAGCGGTTGGTGTACCTTTTCCCGTGTTGTACTGTGCACAAACCGTGCATCTCTTACATAAATGTTCTGCATACTGCCGAAATTTGGTATTAAACCAACATTGTGAAAACAGTCGTATCATTCCATCCCTACCCACATGTGAGGGGCCATGGAGGACAGTAATGTGGATGGTAGACATATTTTACCGTTGGGTCCCACCCACACACCCTCCCCGTCTGTCTTGCAACCGCCCTTTTCCCAATCTGTTAGTTCTGACCCATCAGCCTGCTGTTGAACACATTTTGGATCAAAATATGTACTTTCCTCCTTAGCTATTGTGGTGGGTTTAACCTGGACCATTACATACTCACACCCACTGAGGGCTATTCTTCGTGCCTCTTTGTCAACAAAAGCAGTTCCCACAGAAACATAGTCCTTAGCAGAAGTGTGGGCTGCACATTTTACAATTGCAATTTTTCTGGGCAGTAGTAGAGCTTGCAACAAGGCAACAATCAATGAAGCATGTTGTATGTGTTGGCCTGCTGAAGTGAGAAATCCCCTCATTGCCCACAGTTGACCGAAATCATGAGTGACCCCAAAAGCATATTGGCTGTCTGTGTAAATATTCGTTGTCTTTCCTGCTGCCAATTTGCATGCTCTGATTAGTGCTACTAATTCTGCTGCCTGGGCACTTTTAATCTTTGGTAGCCTTCCTCCTTCAAGTAGTCTTTTGGCCGTCCCCACAGCATAGGCTGCTTGTAGCATCCCTGTGTGGTCCCTAATGCATGAACCATCCACAAACAAATCACCCTCGGCCTCAGGGAATGGGGTGTCTCTGAGATCTGGCCTCACCTTGGTGTGTGTGTCGACAGCCATAATACAATCGTGGAAAGAATTATCTATGGTGGGATCATCTTGATCCATTTCGGTAGGCAACAGGCAGGAGGGATTCAATGTTGTGCATCTCTTTATCCTTATATGTGGTGCCAATAGTGTCAACTCATAGCGTGAGAAGCGAGCATTTGTCAGGTGCTGGGTCTTAGTGGTAGTTAGTAATGTGTCAATTGCGTGTGGGACGTGTAACACCAAAGTATGAGCCAGGACAATGTTTTCTGATTGTTCCACTGCTAAAGCGGCTGCTGCTACTGCCTTCAGACATAGGGGAAGACCTGCTGCTACTGGGTCCAGGGTAGCCGAATAGTAAGCCACCGGGCGGTAGAAGGTGCCGTGTTTTTGTGCCAAAACCCCTAAGGAGCAACCACCTTTTTCATGGCAAAATAAATGGAAATCTTTGGTGTAATCTGGGAGGCCTAATGCTGGTGCCGCACACAATGCGAACTTTAATTTCTGAAAAGCCTCTTCACAGTTTTCTGACCATGGTACTTTGTCTGGCACATCCTTGTGTGTTAAATTCAAAAGTGGTCGTGCAATCAGGGAGAAATTTGGTATCCAATGCCTGCAGTAATCTGCCACCCCAAGGAAAGCCCTCACCTCCTTCTGTGTTTGTGGCCTGGGGTGCTGAGTTATTGTTGCTATCCTATTTGGTAGCAATCTCCTGGACCCTGGTGACAGTTTGTGCCCTAGGTACTTCACCTTTGATTGGCAGAAATGCAACTTCTTTGGGGAGAACTTATGTCCTTTTATGGCAAGGTGACAGAGTAGGGCCACGGTGTCCTGGACACACGCTTCCCGTGATGGTGAGGCTAGCAACAAATCATCAATATATTGTATCAAAGTTGATCCTCCTGCAAAGTGTAATGATGCCAAGTCTGCTCTTAAAGCATCTGAGAATAATGTTGGACTGTCCACAAACCCCTGAGGGAGACAAGTATATGTTAGCTTTCTATTTTTGTACGTAAAGCAGCATAGACCCTGAGACTCCCTATGAAGAGGCACTGAGAAAAAGGCATTACTGAGATCCAGGACTGTGAAGTGCAAAGCTGTACTGGGAATGTTTGATATGATTGTGGCTGGGTTGGGAACCACAGGGAATGATGGTATAACTGCCTTGTTCAGTTCCCTAAGATCTTGAGTAAATCGGTATACCGGGGACCCATCTGGTCCTTTCGCTGCCTTTTTCACGGGGAGAATAGGAGTGTTGCATGGGCTGTGTCACACCTCCCGCAGTATCCCCTTCTTCAGAAGCTCTTCTATTACTGGAGCTATCCCCTCCTCTCCCTCTTTGGCTATTTTGTATTGTGGCACCTGTGGTAGACGGGCTCCAGGGCGCAGTGTCACTCGCACTGGGGGGCAATCTAATATTCTTCCCACATCATTTGGCCCCTTTGCCCACACTTCACTAGGGACCGAGTCTTGTAATTCTTGTGGGAGACTTTGTTCTTGTCCCTTGCCTCCGGAGTCACATCCCATGAAAGCCTGTAATGCTATCCCATTCTCCTTGCTTTCCAGGAAGATCCCTTCAGGTGAGCAGCTGATGGTGCACTGTAATTTACATAGGAGATCCCTTCCTAGCAAATTTACTGGACAGTGTCTCCCAAAAATAAATTGGTGATTTACAGTAATAGGGCCTACTTTGAATTTCAATGGTTGTGTTAAGTATTCACTCATGGGTTGTCCTGTCAAACCTACGGCTGTTATTTGAGTTGCTGATAATGGTGCGTTGTGTACATCAGAGGCCTTTAGCATTGACATAGTGGCCCCAGTGTCAACTAAAAAGGGCATAGTTCTGCTTAGCACTGTTCCATCTACATATGGACCGTCTTGATCAACCAACAGTACTGGGCCTGTGAAATGTGTCTCCACAGAAGGTGGGTATGGAAACCCATGTCCCCCCAGAGGTGCCTGTGGTATGTCTTGATATGTACCCCACCCCGCACAAGCCGGGTCATTTACAGTGGCAGCATCACATGCATTGTTAGTATAAGGTGGGGGTAGTAACTGTTGTGTCCCATATTGTATACTGCCCTGTTGTTGTCTCTGCTGACCTCTACCTCTTTGTCCCCTGGCTAAAAAAGGGCAATCTGCCTTCCAGTGTCCCTGTTGGTTACAGTGGAAACAGGTGGTACCTGGCGGGGCGTGAAAGGTACCCGTTCACCCTGTCCTCTGCCCCTTCCCCTTCCCCTACCCCTGCTTTGATTATTATTGTAAAATCATTCTTGCACCACCATTAGTTTTACCTTATCCTTTTAAATTTCTCATCATCTGCCCTTTGGATATTTGTTTGATAGTCTGCGCAATACCTGGCTGCTGCTAACACTTTGTCAATGGGTTCTTGTTGCCAACACACAAAAGACGTTTGTAAATGAGTTTGTATCGGCTGCTGTAATCCATATACAAAGTTGGTCACAAACGCAGGCATCGCCTCACCCAGTGGGTTCCTCATTCCACTACTCTGCTGGTAGACCTGTAGAAGGCGGTCATAGTAACTTGTCACACTTTCATTCTTCTCCTGTTTTGTATGTATTATTTTAGACCAATCAACCTTTTCCTCTGGTACCTTTTCTCGTATGTATTTCATCACCTTGTCTCTTGCTGTCTCTACCTCTTGTCCCGGTGCCCCCCCTTTTCCCCTCACCGGTTCCTCTGCCGGCCATCCTACCACCTTCTTACAATCCTCCCATAAATCTTGTGGTATTATTATACTGTATAACATGTTCAAATCCTTTCACAGCATTTCTCCCATTGCCACTATTCTATTCAATTCTGTGTACCATTTGTGTGGCTCATCGCGTAATTTTGGGAAGTCTTTGGTGAAGGAAAACAGGTCAGCTCTATGCCAAGGTACATAGACATATGTTGGGGTATGGCCATCCTCCCCTAAGGAGGACGAAGGTACTTCTCTCAGAGGCATCATCTTTGTCTGTACCTGTTCTGTCCCTTCCTTATTTTTCTCTAGGCTCTGCAGGACCTGAGCTGCTTTTAACCCTTCTTTAAATTCTTTCCATTTCTGTAATTTTAATATAGCGTATTCCAGTTTTTCAGACAATTTGTCGTTACTCCAGGATGGCACGTCTGCATCTGTGAAACTCATTTGAGAAGTGTCCCAACTGTATTCTGTTGGCAGGGGACTTGTGCTGTTAGTGTAGCGAGCATATATATGGTGTATCTCAGGGCCTAGGGCCATCAGTTCTGATTGGGCCATGGCTAGAAGTTCCTCTCTGTATTCCATATTGTTATCTCTTTCTACCGCCGCAAATATCTGTCTTCTATCAATGAGATCTGTGAGTATGGCACGACAATTTTTTCTGTCTGATTTCAGGAACTTAGGGGGTCATTCCAACCTCGGCGGTAAAAGGCGCTTACCGCCGTTCAGAAGACCGCCATATCACCGCCGCAGACGCGGTAAACCACACCGGTCATTCTGACCCACAACAGGCAAACCGCCAAAATACAGACATCCACAAAAGTCCGCCACACCAAAGGCCAGCGAGAAACTGGCGATGACCAAACCTGCACCGTCACGCCAACAGAAATATGCCCACACTATCACGACACACGAATCCACGCGGCGGCCTTTCAACCGCGGTATTCCATTGGCGGTACACACCGCCGCGCTCAAAATACACACACTTGTACAAAACACTACCACATTGGACAATTCAAAATACACACACCTGATACACATACACACACCACTCCCACACACCCATTACAATATAAAATACACACCCACAAACCTCCATTCCTAGAGATTCGTGAACACGCACAGAGAAAAGACATCCGAGCACCCAGACGGCCAATTCACTGTCACCCAGCAATATTTGCACGCACTTCACACAACACAACAATACACATCACCACACTTAGCACCACACAATCCACCCTACACATCACCCACACCACCCCATGGCACCGCAAAGACACCCCAGGTTCTCTGATGATGAACTCAGGGTCATGGTGGAGGAAATTGTACGAGTAGAGCCACAGCTGTTCGGGGCACAGGTGCAGCACACCACCATTGCCAGGAAGATGGAGCTATGGAGCAGAATAGTGGACAGGGTCAACGCTGTGGGACAGCACCAAAGAAATCGGGACGACATCAGGAAGAGGTGGAACGACCTACGGGGGAAGGTGCGTTCCATGGTATCCAGGCACAACATCGTGGTGCAGCGGACTGGCGGTGGACCCCCACCTCCTCCCCCAGAATTTACAACATGGGAGGAGCAGGTCTTGAACATCCTGCATCCTGACGGCCTCACAGGAGTAGGCGGAGGAATGGGCTCTGGTAAGTCTCATCTTCACTACTTCATCCCCCCCACCCCACCTGCATGCCGACTCAAACCCCCACCCTCACCCCCACCCCCATCACACCTACTCCTTGCAAATGTGTCACCATCACAACCCACCCATCCCAACACCTAGCCCTGCATGCGTCCACAAAGGATGGACACCCATCACCAAAGCATGCCCACTGCACATACACATACAAACCCCCCCGAAACCACCGTCACAACAGCCCCCACAAAGGAATGCCAGCACTGGGGTACACGGGCACCCACCCATTGCACGCTATGGCACACACAGAAGCAATAACCATACTTTTATACCCCTGCAGGACCCGAACGCCAGGTCACCGCGCAGGAGGGTCCACAAATGTCCACTCCACCCCCAGAAGAGGCCCACAGTGAGGACAGCAGCTCTGTCTCCCTGGATCTAGATGATCAGCCCGGTCCATCGGGGACCTCGGGACAGTCGGTTCCCCTCTCACAGCCACAGGCCACAGCAGACCTTCCCCCCTCTAGAAACACCAGCACAGCACCCACCCAGCGGGCCCATACCTCTGTCCCCAGGACACGTCAATCAGCGGTGTGTCCACCACTACAGGGAACCCAGGCTAACCCAACACCCCAACAACAACAGGGACCTGGGGGCAGTGGAAGTGGGCACACGGTCCAGGGGACAGAGGCCCATGGAAACAGGGGAACTGGGAGGGCTGCTGTGCGACAGGGGAGGGGGCAGGCCCAGGGAACCCACTCTCCACGAGGCCCTCTCCTCCATCATGGGAGCATACCACCACTCCCAGGAGACGATGGCGACGGTCCTGGCCAGGTTTCAGGAGATCCAGCTTCTGCAGGAGCAACAGTATATGGGGTTCAGGGAGGAACTAAGAAACATCAGTTCCGCCATGGGTACCATTGTAGTGGCCCTGAATCAGGTAGTCACCACATTGCGGGACACTGTGGCACCTCAAAGGGCCCCTGACACTAGCATGGACCAAGAACTGCCTACCACCTCCGCCGGCGCTAGTGGGCAGGAGGCCCCGACAGAAGACCAACAGGCCACCAGAACCCCACCCCCTGCAGAAGGAGAACCACCCCGCAAGCGGGCCCTGGGATCCAGGAAGAAGACAGAGTAAGATGTCAAGACCCCCGCCAGCAAAGGATACCGCCCTGATTGTCATCCCACTGTCCCACATTGTCACCCTGTCCAACCTTAAACTGCCCCTGCTCCACTTTCCACAGGCATTTGGACAAAGCAACTGTGATACTGATAGTCTGGACTCTGCCATGGACAATCCTCCACCATCACCCCTCACCGATTTGCAACCACCCATCCAATTTAGAGCACTTGAATAAACACACTTATTGCACAAAACAATCTGGAGTCTGGCTGTGATTTTGAACAAATGTATTAGACATGACTGTGCCAAAATGTTCATTCACATTGTGATGCCAACAAACCGCTGTCACACAGCTGTAATCCATGGGGAAACAAAGCAGATGTCACGCAGTGGGGCCCACATCTCTGAAAACGGAAGGGAAAGTCACAACACAGTTACCATACACTGGGGGAAAAAGTCAGACAGTAGAGAGGTAGGAGTCTTTAAGTAAATGTAATATGCCGGTGTGTACTCTGACCTGTGTGTCATTGAATATACTGCTGTATTACTGTGTTCCTGTTCTCTATGTCGTCCTCTTCGGCTTCCTCCTCTTCACTCTCCACAGGCTCCACAGCTGCTACAACACCACCATCTGGACCATCCTCCTGCAGAAAAGGCACCTGGCGTCGCAAAGCCAGGTTGTGAAGCATACAGCAGGCCACGATGATCTGGCACACCTTCTTTGGTGAGTACATTAGGGATCCACCAGTCATATGGAGGCACCTGAACCTGGCCTTTAGGAGGCCGAAGGTTCGCTCGATCACCCTCCTAGTCCGCCCATGGGCCTCATTGTACCGTTCCTCTGCCCTTGTCCTGGGATTCCTCACTGGGGTCAATAGCCATGACAGGTTGGGGTAACCAGAGTCCCCTAATAGCCACACCCGGTGCCTCTGGAGTTGACCCATCACATACGGGATGCTGCTATTCCGCATGATGTAGGCGTCATGCACAGAGCCAGGGAACTTGGCATTAACATGGGAGATGTACTGGTCAGCCAAACACACCATCTGTACATTCATGGAATGATAACTCTTCCGGTTCCTGTACACCTGTTCACTCCTGCTGGGGGGGACCAAAGCAACATGTGTCCCATCAATGGCACCAATGATGTTGGGAATATGTCCAAGGGCATATTAACCAAATCCCCCACCTCAGGGAAAATGATGTAGCTCCTCATGTGTTTGAGCAGGGCAGACAACACTCTGGACAACACCTTGGAAAACATGGGCTGGGACATCCCTGATGATATGGCCACTGTTGTTTGAAAAGACCCACTTGCTAAGAAATGGAGTACTGACAGCACCTGCACTAGAGGGGGGATCCCTGTGGGTTGGCGGATGGGTGACATCAGGTCTGGCTCCAGCTGGGCACACAGTTCCTGTATAGTGGCTCGGTCAAGCCTGTATGTCAGTATGACATGTCGTTCCTCCATTGTCGACAGGTCCACCAGCGGTCTGTACACGGGAAGATTCCTCCATCTCCTTGCATGTCCCAGCGGACGGTGCCTATGAAGGACAACAGCAAGCACAGAGTCAATCAACCCACAGGTACGTAACCACAGCTTGCACATAACACGATTCCCAATGCTTTGAAAAGTTTGTATGAGTGTTGATGCAAGGCCTAGGTATGTGTGACGCAGTAGAAATTAAGCCATGTGGGCCCTTGAAATGGTGGCTGACTGACCTGTGAAGTGCGACAGTGAGGTCAATGCGCTGGCATGGCACACCGTGGCGATAGGCGGTCGAAGACCGCGGCGCAAAGCCGCATTGGTTAACATTGAACCCTATGGATTTCAGGAGCCAATGACGATGTGCGCCGGCGGTCGCGGTACGCACCGCCTCAGTGCGCACCGCCGCGGGCGTGACCGCCATTTTCTATCTGCTTAATCACTCGATACCTGATCTTCCATAGGAGAGGACCTACACTGCAAGTGCTGCTGTGACCTCGGTCTGGAAGAGACAATGGCTCATGCGACTGGGGAAAGGGCCCCTACCTTCACTGCGGAGGAGTTGGAGAAACTTGTGGATGGGGTCCTCCCCCAGTATGCGCTACTCTACGGTCCTCCAGACCAACAGGTAAGTACACAGGGACCATGCTTAGTGGGCAATGCCTGGGTTGAGTGGGGTGGATGAAAGATGGTGGGGAGGGGAGCGATTGAGGCATGCATCAAACGACAGATGAGAGCATGTGCCACATGGCAAGGGTGGGGATGGGGGGCCACTCACATCGAGCATGCAGAAGATGATGACAATTTTTCTCTCCCTGTACATGTCACATAGGTCAGCGCCCACCAGAAAGTCGCTATTTGGCGTGCCATCGCCAAGGACGTCCGGACCCTGGGGGTCCACAACAGACGGGGCACCCACTGCCGGAAGAGGTGGGAGGACATCCGACGCTGCAGCAGGAAGACGGCGGAGGCTCAGCTGGGGATGGCCTCCCAACGTAGGAGGGGTACCAGTCGTACTTTGACCCCCCTGATGTCCCGGATCCTGGCGGTGGCCTACCCCGATTTGGATGGGCGCGTGAGGACATCACAGCAGACACAAGGGGGGGAGTACAAATACATTCTGCTGACTTTGCGCGCAGTGGAGGTGTCTGGGTGGGGGAGGAGGGCTGTGGGTATCCCTAGGCCAGAGCGATTTCTGTAGGCTAGACCCCTCTGTAAGGCATGGCCCTGTGCCCCCGCCCCCCACCTCTGTAGGGTGCCAAGTACAGGTATCCATGGCCCTGTGTCATCTATGTGTGCAGCTGTCGTCCATAAGCTTGTAGGCCATGTCCCACGGATTTCGTAGTGGACCCCAAGTGCTCGGTGTAGTGCAGGGGGCTTCTGTGTCTGTCCTCTCCGCCAACGGTGTCGCCAATGCATGCACTCAACATGTCTTTAATTCTCCCCCCCCTTTTTTGTGGTTTTCCAGTTCATGTGTGCATTAGCATCATCAGGCGGAGGAGAAGTGGCATCGGAGCACGAGGGAGCTGCATCCCACATGGCCCTGGAGGCCATGCAACGGAGTCCGAATACACCAGTGGGACGGAGGGCGAGGGGAGCTCCACAGCGGGGACTCGTGCTGATGTCAGTGACAGCGACTCGTCCTCTGAAGGGAGCTCCCTTGTGGTGGCGGCAACATCCGTGCCCCCCGCAACAACAGGTACAGCCACCACCCAGCGCACCAGCACCGCCCTCCCACCAGCCCCTGAGCGTTTGCCCCGTGCCCGCTCACCCAGGAAGGTGGGCATCTCCTTCGCCCCAGGCACCTTAGGCCCTGCCCCTGTCACCCCTGCTGCCCTCAGTGAGGAGGTCATTGACCTCCTGAGGACCATCATTGTTGGGCAATCTACCCTTTTGAATGCCATCCAGGGTGTAGAAAGGGAGGTGCACCAGAGTAATGCATACCTGGAGGGCATTCATTCTGGTCAGGCTGCCCATCAGCGATCGTTCAACGCTCTGGCCTCAGCACTGACGCCAGCCATTGTCCCTGTCTCTAGCCTCCCCCCTCCAACTTCCTCCACCCAGACCCAATCCCCTGTACCTCTGCCTATCCCAGACACACCATCAGACCAGCCTGCACACACCTCAACACCCAAGGGAAGCTCATCCAGACATAAGCACCACACATCACACAAGCATTCACACAAGCAACATCCACATGCAGACATACCAACACCCACTGCCTCCACTGTGTCCCCCTCCTCCTCGTCTCCCTCCTCCCTCCCTGTGACGTCTCCACTCACACTTGCATGCACAACATCTTCAGCCACTACGTCCATCACCAGCACACCCACCAGAACACTCCGCACACGTGCATCACCACCCCCACTACCATTTACACGTCCCCTGTGTCCTCTCCCAGTGTGTCTGTCACCCCCTCTTCCAAACTACACAAACGCAGGCAGCCACCCACCCAACAGCCATCCACCTCACAACAGCCCCCAGCCCAAGCACCTGCACCCAAAGACACCAGACTACACACTCCTACAACCACATCCTCTTCCTCCACTCCCACTCCCATACCCACTACACCTACGCGTCCCTCTCTTGCCAAATTGCTTTTCTTTTCCAAACTTGACCTCTTTCCAACAACTCTCCCACCCCGTCCATCTCATAAGACTCCAATCAGCACCTCAGCCACCACAAAACCGGGACCTCTAAAGACTGTTTGCCATGGACTGTGGAGTCCCCCACCCTCAACGACAGCCAGTTCAGCTAGGAGCCAAGGCACGGGCAGCCCACCCCCGGAAAAGCATCCGAAGATTGCCAGTGCCCGGCGCGAAAGACCAAAGACACTAGGGACAAAAATCCCTACATTGGCTCCGGCAGGAAGTCGGGTGCCACCTGGCACACCGCCAAAGGTGGGAAAGGGCCACAGGCGAACAGGGAAGGGTGGGAAGGGCAGCACGCCCGACAAGTCCGGCAGCAGGCCAGCTGGCCAGGAGGGCCCCACTAGCCCCATCCCAGGTGTGCAGGAGGACACCCACAGGTCCGGTACTGCATCCCAGGAGGGCCTCACCAGCCCCAACCCAGGTGTGCAGGAGGACACCCACAGGCCCGGTACTGCAGCCCAGGAGGGCCCCGCAAGCCACGTCCCAGGTGGGCAGAAGGACACCCACAGGCCCGGTACTGCAGCCCAGGAGGGCCCCGCAAACAACTAGACAGATGGGCAGGAAGGCCCCGCCTGCCACATGTCAGGTGGCGAGTGACATCCATGCCATGGACGGATCCGCTGACCTGGACACTCATCTCAAGCACCGCTCCGCTGGGCACCGCCGTCTCAAGAACCGCTGCGCTGGGCCCTTCATCTCAAGCACTGCTCCGCTGGGCCCTCCATCTCAAGCACCGCTGAACTGGGCCCTTCATCTCAAGCACCCCTCCGCTGGGCACCGCCGTCTCAAGAACCGCTGAACAGGGCCCTTCATCTCAAGCACCGCTGAACAGGGCCCTTCATCTCAAGCACCGCTGAACAGGGCCCTTCATCTCAAGCACCGCTCCGCTGGGCACCGCCGCCTCAAGAACCGCTGAACAGGGCCCTTCATCTCAAGAACCGCTCCGCTGGGCACCGCCGTCTCAAGAACCGCTGAACAGGGCCCTTCATCTCAAGCACCGCTGAACAGGGCCCTTCATCTCAAGCACCGCTGAACTGGGCCCTTCATCTCAAGCACCGCTCCGCTGGGCACCGCCGTCTCAAGAACCGCTGAACAGGGCCCTTCATCTGAAGCACCGCTGAACTGGGCCCTTCATCTCAAGAACCGCTGAACTGGGCCCTTCATCTCAAGCACCGCTCCGCTGGGCACCGCCGTCTCAAGAACCGCTGAACAGGGCCCTTCATCTCAAGCACCGCTGAACTGGGCCCTTCATCTCAAGAACCGCTGAACTGGGCCCTTCATCTCAAGCACCGCTCCACTGGGCACCGCCGTCTCAAGAACCGCTGAACAGGGCCCTTCATCTCAAGCACCGCTGGCCCATTGGCGGAAGGGGCAGGCCCGCATCTGTGTCAGGCAGGGCTGCACGAAGTACTCTGGGCACTAGTCCCCCTCCAGTACCAGTGGAGACTGTCATCCACTTGAGAGACTGTGGCTTTGCACTCCCCAGGATGGCACAGTGGGCAACCCACCCACTGTAGAGACTTGAGAGACTGTGGCTTTGCACTCCCCAGGATGTCACAGTGGGCAACCCACCCACTGTAGAGACTTGAGAGACTGTGGCTTTGCACTCCCCAGGATGGCACAGTGGGCAACCACCCAATGTAGAGACTTGAGAGACTGTGGCTTTGCACTCCCCAGGATGGCACAGTGGCCATGGAGGCCCCTCGTGGATCTGGCATCGTGGACTCATCTGGCTGAGGTGCCCCCCCTTCCCTTCCCCCTGAGGGGCCTGTAGTTTTCCTATCTGATGCCCCTGCAGTGTTCTCTCCGTTGGAGGCAGGTATCCTGTGTGGGCTTTGCCCATGTGTTTTGGCCCAGTGGCCCACGAACAATGGCTGATACACATATTGGACTGGACAATTTATGTATATAAAGTTATAGATGTGTGATATATTTTATACTCAGTCTTACAATATAATTCTAATTTTATATTCATTTCCTTTTGTCTTTGCATTCTTCCGGGGGGTTTGGGGGGGTAACTGTGATGTGTTGCTATGCATTGATGTGTGTGTTGTAGTGGGTGAGGGTGAGGGTGGGTGTGTCGCATATGTGTGTCCCCGTAATTTTTTGCCTCCCCCCTCCCCTGTGTCGTAGGTGCAGTACTCACCGATGTCTTCTGCACCAGCGTTCGTGCTCCTGGTAGAGGAGTAGGAAGACAATGGCTGGGAGGATGTGGAGTTCGGGTTCCATGCTGTCCAGATTCCTCGTGGGGTGTATGGAGGTGAGCGTTTTCCGTTTGAAATGGCTGTTTCCGCCGTGTTTTTATCAGTGGGGCTACCGCCCCGGAAAAGGTGGCGGATTGGTGGGTTGTGATAGGGTGGGCGGGACATTGTCTCCCGCCTGTCTGTTGGCGGTGACCGCTGCACTGTTTGTTTGTCCCGCCGTGGCGGGCGGTGTGTTAAAGTGGCCGTCTCTGTTGGCGGTTTCCGCCAGGGTCGGAATTGCATTTTTTTTAACGCCAGCCTGTTGGCGATTTTGCCGCCACTTTAACACCGACCGCCAGGGTTGGAATTACCCCCTTAGTCTTTCTTAGTGTGCTGGGAGAGGCCCTCGGTGTACCGTATGGTGAATTTCCTTTTGTTTGTGTTCCTGTGAGGCTGTTCCTCCTTTCAAATAGACTTCCGTCTAAAAACCTTGTCAAAATATCAATGTTATGCTTCGTGTGGTGTGTGAAAATACATATTTCCCATATTATCTCATGCAATCCCTTTATCCCTTCACTACTGTCCCTGGACGCATCTTGGAACTGCTGTTTCCAATGTGTAGTCAACAATTTTGGTCCATTTCCTTTCTTTGTAGCCTGCGCCAACAAACTGTCACTTTCCTTGTTCGTTTTCTGAGCAATGTGGGCCACTTCCTCTCTGACTTCCTGTAGCATTTGAACGTCTTTCACTCGGTCAAGGTTCATTTTTGTTAGTTCCTCTTTTATTAAACCATGTGCGAGCTCACGGGCTGCAGTTTTCTGAGCCAGAGATAGCTCAGGAGGCTCTGTACCTGTCGCTAAGTGCTCAACGTGCACTTTTTCCTCCGAACTCACTGTTTTGTTCTCATTACCTAACCTCCCCATCAGTATGTCTTCTATGAGTGTGTCCTCGGTCTCTTCCTTTGTCGTTCCCTGCATACTGTGTTCCTGTGATGGTGCACCTACCACAGGAAGACATGGGAATGTTCCTACCATATCAAGCATTTTATCCCTCCGCTCCTCCCTCTTCTCATTCCTGTCTTTCAGAATAAAATCCGTCTTTCAACACCACCAATTCCTTGCACACTTTAGCTTTTATGTCGTTGGTATGTCTGAGGTCTCGTAGGCAATAGTCCCATGAGTAGAAAGAGTCCCATTCCAGGTTACGAATCTTACGTCCCTTTAGAATCAGCATTTGTCTCAAGTATGACAACTTGTTCATGTCATATGTGCCATTACTTGGAAACTGTAAGTCGGGTCGCCTTGCCGTCAGCCTGTGCCATTTGTCAAGAAACATTAATGCATGTAGTCCTTGCTTAACGGCTACTTGGTAGGCAGGACTATCCCTAGGGGGTGTGATTTGGTGTGTGTCCAAATGTTCCTTGCTAAAGGGGTTCCCGATAGCTAAATAAAAGGTCACCGCTTTCCCTTACCACTTCACGTAAACAGTTAGGTCACACCAGGAAACACCAGGGAGTCGGCTATTTCTGCCGCTCATATCAAATGACACATGAGGAAAACCCGCACTCAAATCAGCACTGCCATCTGCATCTGTTATTAGTGAAGCAGAGAGTTTGTCTGCAATCACACAACAGTACACGCAGCCTTGTTCACCGCAAGCATGCACAAGTTTGGAATGAAAAAAACAGTGGCAAGGTGCTGGTGACGGCGTACACTGGCGTCCTTGTAGTGAATAAAAGATGACAGGAAAGTCAAGAGAGAAAGTCAAAGATCCCACACCCTTGCTTTCCTGCCCTGAGACAGGGTGTGGCTGTATGGGATTAGAACCCGGACCAGATCCGTGGCGGGTGACACACAGGTAATGCAACAATGGTGAACAGTGCACTCAATCACATATAGGACAATACGATAACAATATAACAAAAACAGGTACTTGCCCTACGTGATGGTCATGCCTCCCACCCTTTGTGCTGGTGCGTGATGACAGTAGAGTGTGGTGCACAGGCAGACCCTGTCAGTTGTAGTAATCAGTCACTGTAACGGTATTGGCTGGCGTAATGCTCCTGAGTTCTGGTACAATCGCAGCTTGAGTCAGTCAGTTAATACACATCTCCTTCCTCACTATATTCTCACTACTATCCTAACACATAATTCAACCACCCCCTCTATCTCTCCAACACCCTTTCCCTACACCTCATCCATTCATCTCACCCAACTCTCCATCTAACCAGCAGGAGAGAGAGAGAGAGAAAGAGAAGAAAGAAGAAAGAAAAAAATCAATACGACGCCCCCACGGAGCACAACACCGCAACACTATCAGCGCAGAGAGAGAGAGAGAAAATAAATAAATAAACATGCGAGAACACGGCACTGCCTGCCTTGCCTGCTCCACTGGAGTGGACACCTACCAGTCGATAAATCACCGGGCACAACCTGCCCTTCCTGTTGGGGTGGACAATCACCACCCCCTCTGGCCAGAGTATTCCTCCCCAGCCCCTCCGGCTGGGAAATGCTGCACCAACCCTTTCCGGTTGGGAGCTGTGGCCACACAGCGCCTCCCGCTGTGTACCGAGACCATACCACTAACAGTCTCACACATGTAGCGTCGCTGGATAAACAGAAACCCTTGGCTAATATTTACAGCAACTACTGAACCATGAATTCGTTAGCACTGAGAACAAAAGAGGGAAGGAAATGGTGCAATAAGGCAGAAACGATAATATCAACACAAAACTCCAGCACGCGGCCATCTGACGGCCATCATCTGAATGTCTGAACGAGGTACTCTAGAAGAGCCTGGAATAATGGGGACAGGAACATCCGCATGCCACCGTAAACAAAGAACAAACATAACAAGAAAGAACAGCAGGCTAACAGGAATAGCACATAGTACAATTATCCACAACTCCATTTAGAAGTGCAAACGTAAATCACCCCGCCACCTCCCCCCTATACAACAACCTCTGCGAACAGAGGGAGAGAGAGAGACAAGAAGAGGAGAAAAAAAAATTCAAAACATAAACAGACGGGACCGAGGAAATGACAGATACTCACGACAGCACCAACACCCTGCCCCGGAGGGGGCCCGACCAGCCCAAAACGCCATTGCCCCCCTCCGCAGAGAGGCAGGAGCTGAGCCGGCGAAATCGTAAATCCAACAGCAATCCTCCACCAGATGTCGAAGCCAAGTCAGAGTATTTTAGATCCAGACAATTCAGGAAACAAACCGAGACCAGCCGCTCTTCTTTAGATTACTTTTAATAAGAATTAATAAGACACAATAAGAAATACGTGTACACGGAGACTGAGCGGGCCAAAATCCAGCTCGAACAGTCTGCACAAGGAAGTAATGCATGATCTTGTATAGCATTAAACCGCAGACACATTAATACATTTAATTGGTTCTTGATAATGTCGTATGATTTAACTTTTTTCTATATAGCACACGTGATGCTCCATATAAGGGTTAGAATCATGGACAGGAAGCTTGCACAATGTCCTCTGAATCAAATGTCTTGTGATACATCTATATGTGGAGAAAGAGGAACCATAAGTGCATACGTTAGTACTTTTAGCATTGAGGATTTCGCAAGCTAGCATGCAGTGGTGTCTTGTGATGGCCGTCAGTTTAGCAAGCCTTGCAACATAATGCGTTTCAAGCACAATAGACATTTCTTCAAGGCCTTGATAATTCAACATTGTAATGTGTTCAACAGAAACAGGACTGTATTTTTATTGTGTATCACAGGGTCTACTAGGTCCAAATGGATCCAGGAGAACGTGATTCCACACTGTGAGAAACGAAGGAGAAGTCCTCCAGGAGAGTGGCAGTGAGCCAATCTCAATTGAGGCAGCAGGAGAGTCTAGTCAGAAGAGGGCTCTCCCAGAAGTAAATGATTTTGAGAGACAAACAAAGCACACACCAGACTCTGAGGGGAAGGTACTTGAGGCGGATCAAAGCCAATGTGATCTGACTCCTGAACCAATTGCAGGTCTGTCAAGAGAAAATCCTGCATAGCAAGAAGTAGTTTCAAGTTCAGCGCTGAAAAGAGCATTGAACAAAGGTCCATTGGAAGTACATAAGTGGCTGGAATCACAAACAAGGAGAAAGGAAGAAGTTGTTGTGACAGCAATCGAGGAAGACGCAGATATGACCAGAAGAGAAGATCTGAGTGAAGGAGAATTGAATGGAGATCGAAAGTTGAAAAGGAAGAGAATTGCAAGTCGAAGGTACGCAGGTCTTGAATGGGCGTATGCAACTACAAGTGAATGGCAAAGAGAGTTTTTGTCTTTTTGTTTTTATGGAGACATTCCAGGTCAATATTTTGGCACCTGAAGAAAAGTTACAAACTGAACTGTTGAGACAAATTGAGAAAGGTACAAAGAGAAAAGATAATATTGAAAATTACTGGAAAAGACTTTTGAAAACCTGATTTGAGAAGATAACCTGATTTGAGATGCTGCTAAACTGATTTTGACAAGCTTACCGATTTTTGACAAAGGATCCCAGAAGAGAGACTGAGAGATGTAAATAACTGCTGAAAGAAGATTTTTGTTTTTGATTTTGACTAAATATTTCTCTTCTACTTTCTGATTCTTTACTGATCATGAGTAACATTAGTCAGCAGGGTAGGAAGAACAGGTGCTTTAAATACATGAGTATTGGTTTGGCAATTGTGTGTGATATTGATTGTGGGTATGACTGTTCCTGACAAGAGTAAAGCCAACCATGCTTCAGCTTTAGAGACGACTACAGCATTAACAGGATAGAAAAGTTTAGGTTAGATGACAAGTATCTGCATGTCGATAATGCACAAGGGGAACTTTCTTCTAATGTCCTCTATCGTTTATTGAGTGAGGATGTTGAAATGATGGATGCGAAGAATTGTTATGTGTGTATGCAAATTCCTTCATCAGTCGAAGAAGGAGTTACCTATCATAGTTTGCCTCTTACTTATGGGATAGGTTGTAGTCTGTTACGAACAAGATTCTATAACCAGGAGTACATCCAGTATTTCTACTCCAACCATGGCGCTGTGTTTTTTAGTTTGTCCCCTTAATTAAGTATCTGAGTAGAGTACCTAAGGATAATGACATAGTATTAGTGAGGGGTTTCTTCGACCCTACATTAACTTTTGGCACAGCTTATGTGCACAGGAACGACCTGAAATGCTTGCTTACACCATTAGAAAAGAGCTTTTTAGATCACACAGATGACAGGAGAAAGACATTAAAGGAGAAGTTAGAAAAGGGTTTAGAGAAAAGGACTTTTAGAAATGATTATGCTTATAGCACAATAAAAACACAAGGGAAATTAGCTTTAGATGTGAAACACATAGGGAAGCTTTGAGTATATAGGCCTAAATCTAGCACTTATATTTTGTTTGTGGGAACGAGTGAATGTAGACGTGTTTTTGTTTCAGAGTATATGGACATTTAAGTTGAATGGACAGGATTCAGTGATTCCTGGCATGTATTACATCTGTGTTCCTAATGGTTATTACCGTCTTCCAAGAGGATGGTATGGCACATGTTATTTGGGGATAGTTTTCCCAAAGATTTTACAACTCGAGGACTTGAAAAGATTACCGAAATTGACTGCATTGCATCACAGTAGAGAAAGGAGAGAGTCTCCTTCTGGTATAGTGGGAGATATATTTCGGGCAATGATTCCTTTAGTAGGAGTTGTTCTGAATTCAATAAAGATTGGAAAGTTGTCTACTATTGTGGATAAAATGCTGACAATTTTTTCAGGAGCCATGATCCTAATAGATACGTAATTGACTGTGAAAAGAGCTATGACACTTCAGAACCGCCTTGCATTAGACATTCTTTTAGCAAAGGATGGCGGAGTTTGCAAAATGCTTAATTTGAAGCATTGCTGTTCGTTTATTCCTGATAATAGTAAAGAAATTAGAAGCTTGCATACTAGCCTGACTAATGAGAGTGCTGATTGGAAAGAATTGAAAGAACCAGGTGTTTGGGAGAAAGCTGGCAAAGCATTTGCTTCAGTGAGAAATTGGCTCAGCAACACTGGGAAAGGGATAAAGGATATTATTGAAAATAATTCAAGGGATATTGATTATTGTGATTAGCATAATCCGAGCAAGGGGAATATGTAAATTGTGTAAAATGAAGAATGGTCAGAGGAGGGAAGAAATGAAAAGAGAAAAATTGTTTAGGGGAAATTCAAAAAGGGAACGAAGACTTGAAGGGATTAAAATGACAGAATGTTAGCTGATGCAAATATTTGTGTGGGAAGATTTACTGTGATGACATATTTAGTCATCAGAGGGGGGATTGTTAACGCTGAACTTTAATAATGGATATTCATGTATTTTGATTGTTGGATTTGTGTAGAAAATGTATTAGCATAGGGAAAAGTAATGCACGCACTTGAAGGTGCGCCCACCAGAGTGGCCACCTACGTTCACGAAGTGTACTTATTAATAGCTTATTAATCTGAAACGTTGAACTTATGTTTGATTAATGTAGTGGTATGTCATATTAAAGGTTATGCGTTATGTATTTTCTTTATTAATTGTAGGCCTTAACTTAGCGAGGTCTTGGCCTAGTTGCACGGCCTCATGTGAAGCTGCATTTCTTAGGCGTTTTACAAAAAGGATGCTTAGAGAATCAAATTGTGATTTTCCACTGTTCTGACCATGTGCTTGCAGCTGAAGAGAAGAGGAGCCAATCATCGACATGTAAACAATGCAGTAGTAAAAATCGTACATTTGAGGGTTTAGTTTCATCGGACTAAATGTGAACACACGATTCCTTGACCAATTAGGATGTGGGAAGTAGGTTTAGGAAATCTAACCTAGCCAAACTGCACCATGAGGAGAGAAGCCATTTCTCCCCATTCTTCTTGAGAGTTTAGTCTATTATTTTCTTGACCATCCCGAGAAGAGACGCGATTAACTTTACTGCTTAAAGAGACTTTGCTTTTTCTAACCTTTGATGCTGAATCCTAATGACCTGCTGACCAAACTGATGCCCCGTTGACGAAAAATATCACAGCTTGCTGAACCATATTGAGGACAGCTTTTGTTTATAAATACCACCACTCATTTTTAATAGAGCCACAGTTAGATATTTTTCCAAATTTGTGTTGACTGAACTGTTTTGCATGAAGTCCAAACATGCTATTCTGATCTGGTGTCAGTTAGGGTTATCACTGATGAAGTTCGCTACATGTAGTAACAGTTGATATGTTTTCTTCGCTGAATCTAAATGTATGTAATATCATTTGTGCAGATATTCTTTCTATTAATTTGTACTGTAACCTTAGAATGTGTAGTAGCTCAAGCCTTTATTAGATTGTGATTTTTTCGCCGCTTTGGTCGGCCATTATTGTTTCTGTATGGTTACCATTTGATTTTAAGACTTAGGGCCTGATTACGATAGGATATAATGGACTCGTAATTCGGTAGGTGGGATATCCGTCACATTTGGGACGGAGTACTCCCCTCCGCAAAAGTCGTAACCAGGCCCTAAGTTAGGTGATATTAGCATTGTTAATATAGGGTAATAAGCTTTCTAACTTACATAAAGGTGTGGTTATTTATGACTGCAAGGTCATGGTGTGTGGAAATCACTGACTCTTTTTGATTATCAATGTCATTGATTGTTGATGTTATTGATCTGTATTGGCACAGGATATATGGTGGGAAAAACTTGAAGCGCAGTCAAAAGGTCCATCGGCCTATTAGCGTCTCCCTTGTAAGTTTACTTAATAAGGTCTGACGTGCTAACATGTGCACTATAAAGACTTTCCTTTGAAGTTTGCCTACTTCAAAGGCAGAAATTAGTATAAGTATTAAACTGCTGACCCCACAACTTTAGATTACTTCTACATCAAGAGGAACCTCTGTCAAGGAGAAGAGGTGGATGCTTGAGGTGACCACTCTGCCTGTTGCTTTGCTGTGCTAGCCTACTTCTTCTGCCTTCAGAGGGAAAGGACTGGACTTTGCTTTTCGAAACCCTGTTTGTGAAGTTTTTCCAAGACCTTGGACTGAGCTTGCCTCCTCTTAGGAAGTCTCAGGGACATCAAAGGCTTCACCTGCCAGCACCTGGGTACTCCTGCTGAGGGCCCTGACTTGCAAAGTGGTGCCAATACAGTTCTTGGGCCCTTGGGAGTGAAAGCTGGCTTGAAACAAAGAAAAACCAAGCACAACGACTCCGGACAACTCCAGAACTGGCGTGGCTGCAGGACTCCGTGCTGCTGCCTTCAGCTCAAAGCCATAGTCCCCACTGGAGTGCGACGACCCCGAGCGATGCTGCAGGCCCGACGCTGCTGTGGCCTCACTGAAGTCCCGCAATATCCCGAGTACTGTGTCACCGACGTTCGTAACACCCGACTCTGACGCGCCGCCTGTAGTCCCATGACGTGAGTGTGACCCCAAGTGGTCGCCCCACCAAATCTTGACCCGCCAGATTCATGAACCCCGCTGGATCATAGGGAACCAACACCTTGCCCTGGCACCACCTCACCTCCCCTGTTCTACAGTAAGGAGCCAACACCACACCGGATCTAGCAACGCCTCACCTCCACGACTCCGCACACCTGCTTGTTTTCCTCATTACCAAAGATACTGTACGTAGGAGTTGGCGCGACTCCATGACTGGCGCTGCCCTCCCCGTGAGTGGCGTCGGACTGTTGGGAACGACTCAGTCAACAACCTTGTGATAGCCCCAGTTGGAGCTATTGTGTTTCTAAGTGTTTTTATTGGGATTTAATCTTTTAAAATTCATGTTTCTGCTTGTGTACGTTGGATTTTTGTCATCTTGGTCTTTTTTTATTTAGGTTAATATTGGCTATTTATCCAAACCTGTTGGAGTCCTTTTGTGGTGTTTTCATTGTGTTACTGTGTGTGCTTGTACAACTACTTTTCACAGTGCCTCTGAGATAATCCTGACTGCTTGAGCCAAGCTACCAATGGGGAGAGCAGGGGTTATATGAGCTGTTTATCTCCCTTACACTGACTAGAGTGAGGATCCCTACCTGGACAGGGTGTAAACCGACTGCCAACTAGAGATCTCATTTCCAACAAATTACATCATAGCAAAAAGAAGAGTCCACAACACATGATGAGTGTCCACGCAATCTATGACAAGTGCAAAAGCAGAGAGTTAATCACTTCAATGAATAGGATGCCTGTATCAACAAGTTATAATTACATAGTACAAAGCAGTTACTTGGTAGCAGCTCATCCTGTAAAATCTTGTGAATCCGATAGCACACCACTTTCAAGTCACTTTACCAGGGAAGGATCTACAATTGCTGCTCTTGATCATTTTGATTTTGAAGACAACTCTTCTTTGTCTGGAACATCCAGCACATATGATTCTGCCATGATGTTTTTTCAAGATTGTACCAATAAAGTAGCTGCTGGAAAACAAGTGGTGTCAACCGTAGAGATAAACACATGAAGCTGCAAACTTATAACCTGGCTGCCTTGCCAACATGTGCAAAAGCATTACACGTTATCAAGACATTCTAGTCTACCAGAAAGTTTCAAAGTGGCTGAGGACATGGATCTTCTTTTACCTGATGCTGCAGTCCACTAAGCTAATTTAACTGAATTTATCACATCGCTTATTCAGTGCGGACTGAAGAATAAAGAAAAAAACAGTTACTCTGTGGAGTGGAATTCATCCTCTGATGTCCCAAAATACCACCACACTGAAGAAGGTTGTGGTTTTACCAGTCATTCCATCCCCAGTCACAAACTACGCAACAGTACACACAGCTCTAAAAATGTACAAAATGGGTGTGCTCAGCTTGCAGACCAGCCTATCCTGCCAATTTCCTGCAAAGGTGTTTTCCGAATTGTAGCTGACATTTTTATGAGTAATACGGTAGAACTTGATGATCTTTATCCAATGATGAGAATTTTCCACATGATAAAAGTTGTGTTGTGCAGGAATTTCCCAGTGGATGTGGCATAGACAATGCACTTATTAAGACTGAAATCCTAGGAAACAAAACTATCTAGTCAGTATTGTCCAGAACTCATTATGTTTTCTCGTTACAAGGTATAGTCATCATATCGGGGCTATAGAAACATTGCATTGGAATGCTTTCTGGTACAAGAATGACAGTAGGTTTTGCATATCTTATCTCAGAAGTGAACACGACACAGGGTGCACTTTGTTTAAAAGATATAATGCAAAGCCAGACATTGGTCAATACACTCAGTTTAAAATCAGAAAACCAGAAAATCTAGTTTTTAGACATTGTCAAAGAATGTGAAGAAAAATCAGAACTTTTCAAGTACTGGGTATATTTTAGGCATGATAGTTCTAGTGAAAACTTGGTACATGCTGATGGGGAAGGTGATTGGGAGCTGCATGTAAAGACTCTGGAGTTGCTGATTACTGTGTTTCATGAATTAGATTGCATAAACTACCTGCAAAATGAGTCCTGGAATTTGGAAAGAGTGAAGAAGCAAGAGGTGGAAAAACCATACCTCTACAGAAAATTAATACAAAGACATTTTGTGGTGAAAGACAGAGAGGGAAGGTTCAATGTTGTGGTTCCAAATATGAAACTGGAATGACCCAAACCAGAGATCACAGAAAAGCTCCAAGGGATTTTTTGGTCAGACACGTAAAAGTGAATATGTTGCTCAATGGCAGCTAGTTTCCAATGAAGTCCTTTCTATTTTCAGTGTTTTCAGAGATGACCAATTTAAAATTAATAGACTATTCTGAAACTGTTCCTCACCACAAACTGGTGGGAAAGAAAGGGGAATGTTTTAATAAACTGGTGGACAGCCATTTTCATTTCATGCAGCAGAAAGAAAACCTCTTTGAAATGACTGAACCTGTGTGATTACACAACTTCATGACCAAACAATATGTGGATAACGATATAAAGATACGTCTACTAGATGTCCTGGAACATGATTTGAAACTATACACAGAACTGAAGCAGGAGAAATTTGTATTGAAAGAAGAGAAAAAGCTGTTTGACATAATCACTAAAGCTAAACTTACACACTTTAATTTCCATAGTAAGAGTTTTGTCCAACCAGCCACTACAAAACAGGTTACAGAAAATAACTTTTGCGGGCGCACAGAGAGATGGATGTACCGAAAGGAAGGGGTGAATTTATCAAGGACATTCTGTTGCATGATCTTCTTCTAGCAAACACATTATTTGATGGAGATGCTGCAACCAAACCAGTAAAGCACAAACTCGTACAAGAGGTTGAAAAAAACTTTCACCTGAAGATCTCAATTCAAAAAGTTGCCCTCATTCAAAACTGCTGTTGTTGTGGACTATATGTTACAATTGTGAATGATCAAGATTTCATGCATGCAAAACTCCAGAGAGGTTGTTCAGAATGTTCTACAGAGATCAAAGTCAGTGTGCACCTTGCAAGAACTGCACATTGTCCTTAACAGTTATTGTTAGACCTAACAGCCTTAGGGTGGTCACCCCTAACTTTTTGCCTGCCTCCCTCCACTTTTTGGACACTGTTTTTGCTGGTTTTTAAACTCTGCGTACTTTACCACTGCTAACCAGTGCTAAAGTGCGTATGCTCTCTCCCTTTAAACATGGTAACCATGGATCACACCAAATTGGACTATTTGATTTACTTGTAAGTCCCTAGTAGAGTGCACTATATGTGCCCAGGGCCTGTAGATTAAATGCTACTAGTGGGCCTGCAGCACTGGTTGTGCTACCAACTTTAGTAGCCCCTTTACCTTGTCTCCGACCTGCCATTGCAAGGCCTGTGTGTACAGTTTCACTGTCACTTCGACTTGGCATTTAAAAGTACTTGCCAAGCCTCAAACTCCCTTTTTTCTACACATAAGTCACCCCTAATGTGTGCCCTAAGTAACCCCTAGAGCAGGTTGCTGTGTGGGTAAAAGGCAGGACCTTTACCTGTGTAGTTTACATGTCCTGGTAGTGTAAATCCCCTAAATTCGTTTTTACACTACTGTGAGGCCTGCTCCCTTCATAGGCTAGCATTGGGGCTGCCCTCATACATTGTTGAAGTGGTAGCTGCTGATCTGAAAGGAGTAGGAAGGTCATATTTAGTATGGCCAGAATGGTAATACAAAATCCTGCTGACTGGTGAAGTTGGATTTAATATTACTATTTTAGAAATGCCACTTTTAGAAAGTGAGCATTTCTCTGCACTTAAATCTTTCTGTGCCTTACAATCCACGTCTGGCTGGGTTTAGTTGACAGCTCCTTGTGCATTCACTCAGACACACCCCAAACACAGGGTACTCAGCCTCACTTGCATACATCTGCATTTTGAATGGGTCTTCCTGGGCTGGGAGGGTGGAGGGCCTGCTCTCACACAAAGGACTGCCACACCCCCTACTGGGACCCTGGCAGACAGGGTTGAACTGAAAGGGGACCTGGTGCACTTCTAAGCCACTCTTTGAAGTCTCCCCCACTTCAAAGGCACATTTGGGTATAAAACAGGGCCTCTGCCCTACCACCTCAGACACTTCCTGGAGAAGAAACCTGAACCAGAACCTGCACCCTGACAAGAAGAACTGCCTCGCTGCCTAAAGGACTCACCTGACTGCTTTCTACAGAAGACTGCTGCCTTGCTGTTGCCCTGCTGTCTTGCTGCTCTCTTGCCTTGCAGCAGAAGTGCTCTCCAAGGGCTTGGATAGAGCTTGCCTCCTGTTCCCTGAAGTCTCAGGATCAAAAAGACTTCTCTCTTGCAACTGGACTCCTTGACCGGCGGAAAATTTGACGCACAGCTTGTGCCACGGTGAAAAATTCACCGCTCGCCGAACCGGAACGACGCCGCTCAACTTCATGAGGAAAAGATCGACGCGTCGCCTGCGGTGCGACCGGAACTTTGATGCACGGCCCACCTGGACAACGCCGCCTGACTTCCAGAGGGGAAATCGACGCAGCGCCTGCCGTGAGGGAGAAATTTCCCCTCATCGCCCACCGGAACTAAGCGGAGCTGGTCAACAAGCTCAGGATTCCACGCACAGACCCCGGGGCGTCTGAAAACCCCATGACCCGAAGAGGAGACCCGTCCGCGTGCTGGAAATCAACCCAACGTCTTCCCCGCGTGGAAAATAACGACGCAAGTCCGTGTGTGAAGGGGCGAAACCGACACACACACCATTTTCCACGCATCTCCTCCTCTGCGGCCCTTTGCAGAGATTTTTCACTCCAACCAGGTACTTCGTGCTTGAAAGAGACATTGTTTGCTTTTTAAAGACTTAAGACACTTTCTATCACTTTCCAGTGATATCTTTACACTTTCTTATTGCACCTTTTATCGTTTTGACCTGCAAATATCCAGATAAATAATATATATTTTTCTAAACACTGTGTGGTATATTTTTGTGGTGCTATATTGTGTTATTGTATGATTTTTGCACAAATACTTTACACATTGCCTTCTAAGTTAAGCCTGACTGCTCAGTGCCAAGCTACTAGAGGGTGGGCACAGGATAATTTGGATTGTGTGTGACTTACCCTGACTAGAGTGAGGGTCCTTGCTTGGACAGGGGGGTAACCTGACTGCCAACCAAAGACCCCATTTCTAACAGTTATCTTGTACTATCTGTTAAAGAATGCAAGAGAATCAGACGAATGTTTACAAGTGGAAAAGTTGACCTTGTCTGCATCAAAATTCGACACCTATTCCTCTGCAACTTGATAAATTCTGGTCATCAATATTGACCAAGATGAACTTGGAGATGCTAACTTGCCAAAACATTGCTGATGCTTCGGTGAACACTGAATTTATAATCACTTCAAGTAGAATGGTTTTCAATGATGAGTTGGTACCTGTAGAGATATATTCAAATGGTTTGGACCATATTGTTCAAGAACTTAACAGCAAATTTTAGGAAACTGACTGTAAGAAGGTCGGCGGAGAGGCAGGCACGAACAACACCAGTAAATGATTGGAAGTGGCGATGGTTTATTTAGTTAGAAGCCAAACAAATAGCCCTACGCCAACCAACATCCTCTTCTCTCCCCGTCAACTGTCGCTCTCCACGCTGCACATTCCAAAAGCCCATTCTAGAGCTAACACAACATTCTCACCTTATCTCTCGTGCCCGGAGCGCACGCACCTACACGTTACTAGGATACCACACGACCTTCCCCAGATCAGATTAACAAGAATACTTAGCAGAACTAAATACTAATTACACATAGCCCTTGAACAAATTATGTTGTTTACAAACTAAGGTAAACTGATTGAACATAGCATCACAAAGTCAATGAAGATAGAACATAGCTCAAAGTTCACTTTACATAGTCCCTGAACCATGACGGCTTTGAAACATTTCCTTTTGGCCGAGTCTCAGCTGGGTCTCGCATCTTAGTAACACATGGAGTGATTCGGGCATCTTGAGCAGTAACGTCCGGTGAGATGCCTTGAGAGTCTTGAACATCTACATTGGGTCCCAAACACTTAGCCACCCTATTCAGATTCCATATCCTGTGGTCTTCCGTTTTCACCGCATTCCTAAACAGTCTTATGACTTTAAATGGACCCTTGAATTTAGATGGTTTTCCCTCCTTCCTTGGAGACCTTATTTTAACATAATCACCTTCATGCAACACTGTTCTTTTTACAGCTTTTCGCTCATCATACCTCAACGTTCTTTTCCCTTTCACTTCTCTCTCTCTCTCTCTCTCCAACCTTCAATGTTATCTACTTGATCATTAACCTCTTTCCTTTTCTCCATTACCCACCTGGGTTCAATCTCACTGTAAGGCACTCTACCTTTGAACAACTGGAAAGGAGTCACCCCTGTGGTGGAATGTGGTGTTAATCGATATTCCCGAACCTTTTTTTTACTTCACTCTCCCACTCAACACTATTAAAAAGCGCTAATTGCATGCATTGTTTCAGCACTTTTATAAAGAGCTCAACAATTCCATTAGACTCTGGGTGATAAAGAGCTGTTCTTTTATGTACCACATTCCTTTCTCTTAAAAAAGACTCCATTGCTTCAGAGACAAACTGCACCCCATTGTCAGTCAGTGCATAGAGGGGAAGCCCTCTCTTTCAAACAGGTCATCAAGAAAATTAATTATGTCTCTTGATTCAACCGAATTCACAAATTTGACTTCAGGCCAACGGGAGAACATGTCAATGCAGACTAAAATGTATCGGTCAACAGATTTCAGTTTAATTGTACCTAAAATGTCCAAGGCTATGTCAACCCAGGGACCGGAGGACTCCTCACGTATGACCATGGGCTGAATCCTACATTTGAATACCTTATCAGAACACGCGCACTCATGGCATTTCCTCACTTCTCTTTCTACCATGATGTCCATGGCAGGCCACCAGTAGGCGTTCCTTAATCTCTCCTTTGTTATGGAGATGCCCATGTGGCTTGAGTGAGCACGATTAACAAGACCCTTTCTCAAGCTGGCTGGTGGAACCAACTTGCTGCCTCTCATCAATAGCCCATCAACCACAGACAATTCATTTCTGACCTGCCAGGAACCTGACATTTCTTCACATAGTTTCTCATTGACACCCCAACCATTTGTAATTTTACTTAGTACTTCCTGCAACGTGACGTCTTTTGACAATTCATCCACCCACATTGGTTTCCGAAATCGTTCCCTCAGTAACAATACAGACCTTTATCTTCTCATCAGCTACAATGTCTGCAAAACGCCCTCCTTCAATGATCTCATCATCTTTTCCCGTGTCTGGGCACAGTCTCGAAAGACAATCAGCCTGAACATTTAATGTCCCAGGCATGTAGGAAATCACGAAGACAAATTCTTGCAATGCCACTACACACTTCCTGATTCTATGTGAGATGATCTCTATTCCTTTTTTAGTAAATACCTCTATGAGAGGCTTGTGGTCAGTCACAATCTGAAATTGATGTCCCCACAAAAACTTCCTCAGTTTTCTCACTGCCAAAAAGACACTAAGCGCCTCTTTTTCAACAACTGAATAATTGAATTCTGCTCCCTTCAAACCTCTAGATGCAAAAAGGATTGTCCTCATTTGACCGTGTTTTTTTTGCAATAAAACCGCCCCAAGACCCTTAGAGCTGGCATCAGTCATCAAAATAATTTCATCATGTGCGTCAAAATTCCCTAAATCTGCTGCCTTATCCAGGCTGGCTTTGATGTCCTGATACTCTCTTTCACAAACCTGATCCCACTTAAATTCTGCTCTTTTCTTCAACAATTGTCTCATGTAATAGGTTCTTTCTGCAAAGCGTGGGACAAATTTATTATAAAACTCCACCATCCCTAGAAACTTTACAAGTTCTTCTTTATTTTGTGGACTGGGTAAATTTTTGATAGTATTGACTAAACTCGCCTTGGGACGAATTCCTTTCGCCAAAATCTCATGACCTAAGTACTCAATGTTGGGAATGTTTATCCTACACTTCTCAGCTTTGAGCGTTAGGCCATTGTTTCGTAGTTTCTCTAAAACCATCCTCAGTCTCTCATTGTGTTCTACTAGATTGGTCCCTGTGATTAAAAGATCGTCCTGATACACTTTCACCCCTTCCATGCCTCTCAAAATTCTTTCCATGGCCCTCTGAAAAACCGACGCTGCAGAAATCAACCCAAACGGCATTCTAAGGAACTTGAATGTGCCAAATGGTGTTATAAAATTGGTAAGTTCCTGGGAAGAATTATGCAAATTAATTTGATGGTAAGCAGAGGTCAAATCTAGAGTTGAGAAGTGCCTTGTCCCACCAAGCGAACACAACAACTCTGTAATATTTGGGAGAGGATAGTGGTCTATGATGACTGACTTGTTTAGATCTCTGAGATCAGCACAGAGTCTAGCTTCGCCGTTGGCCTTCCTTGCCATAACAACTGCGCCACCCATTCTGAAGCCTTAACCTCTTGAATGATCCCATTCATGATGAGCTGATCGATCTCAGTTTTCATTTTGTCCCTTACCAACAAGGGTACATTCCTCACTTTCGCTGCCTTCGGCTGTGCTCCAGGCTTAAGCCTAATTTTATGTACATAGTTCTTAAGACAGCCTAATCTCTTGCTAAATACATCTGGAAATTCTTTCACCCAAACCCACACATCTTCTGAAACGGATTGAACCATGTGGTTATCCTTCAGCCTAACAGGAGGGTCTTCATTTGAATCAAGCAAAATTCGGAGATCACGTTGATGAAACCAACTAATTAAAGAGTCCCATTTTACAGAGATGTACACTTTTGCTGGAATGAGGTGTTCCTTAAATTCTATGCTTCCCCAAAAGTAATCCAACAACTTGATTGGTTCGCCACCATAACCCTTGGGTATCATATCTGGTTTTAACAAGTCGACTGTCCCCTTTAAATACTGATCAAAAAATGTTTTTGGTACTAATGTAATTTTTGCCCCAGAATCAAAGAGAATTTTGAGGGGTTTACCATTAACCAAGATTGACTCTACAGGACCATCCAAAGGCCCAACACTTGTTTGTAAGACCTGAACCACAGTCACTGCTTCGGCATCATTTGCGTCACCATCACACCACACTTCTCTAATTTTCTTTGTGTTATTCTTCACCCTGCAACATTTTGCAAGATGTCCAACTCTACCACAGTTCCTACATAGTATTTTCCAGGCAGGACATTCCTTGTTATTGGCAATGTGGCCGATATTCCCACACCTAAAACACTTCCCAGCAAATGTTTTCTTTGACTTTACTGATTCCCCACCAACTTTATTGTCAGTATTGTTGCATTGTATTGCTTCCACAGAGGCACCTTCTTCCCTTGTTGTGTCAGATACAATGGAGTATTTTTGAAGTACTTCAACACATTTCTTGGAGTGTTCACAGGTTCTGGCCAATTCTAGAACTTCATCTAGTGATGGATTGTCCTTTTGCCACATGCTCTCCTTTGCCTTCTCCAAGGAGCAGCCAAGCATGAATTGATCCCTCAAACGTTCCTCATAAGAATTTCCAAACGCACAGGTAGAAGCAAGTCTTCTGAGCTCCGTTATATATTGTTACATCGTCTCACATTGGTGTTGCATCCTTTTTCCAAATTGGTACCTTTCAAGAACTGTACTTACTTTTGGTAAGTAATGCAGATCCAGTTTCTTTAAACAAATCTCAAATTTGTTGAGGCCAGTAGAGTCTGTATCCGAAAGATCAGGGAGATTTTCAAAGACTTCTTGGCCCTCAGTGCCTAAACAGTGCATTAATAGTGATGTCTTCCTTTCGGCGCTCAAAGAAGTACCACACACCCTAGCATAGTTGTCAAATAAATTTTTCCACTTTTGCCATGGAATGGGTGGGTCACCGGGAGAAGTTAAAAAGAACGGGGCAGCAGGTACGTTCTGCATTAGAACCAGTGAAAAGAGAATTCTGTGATCGGCAGGCTGAGTTAAAGTAGCTTGAAACAGCAGTATGAAATGGCACAATTAGTTAAAGTAGCTTGAAACAGCAGTATGAAATGGCACACAATTTGATGATGATATCTCTATTGCCAAAAAAAGAAATAAAAACAAGGAAAAAAAAAAATATTCTGTCACTGATCTTAAAATCTCAACACTCCGAACACAACAAGAATAATAGGCGCAATTCAGAGTGGAAGGTAAAACTTAAGGCGTCTCTGAGCGAGGCACGATTGAAGTCAGACTGTAGGTTATAGTTGCCGGAGAACATGGGCCTCAGTAGGAGACGCGTTGTTTCAGGACTCGTCGATGGTTACTGTTGCCT
Source organism: Pleurodeles waltl (assembly GCF_031143425.1). NCBI lineage: Eukaryota > Metazoa > Chordata > Amphibia > Caudata > Salamandridae > Pleurodeles > Pleurodeles waltl. The sequence continues at coordinate 163,367,576 of NC_090444.1, forward strand.
GGAGTGTGCACGTGAGTTCCTCGCGAAGCTCAAACTCCAGCAGAAGACGCGTTGCCTCATGCGTCAATGGTTACTGTTGCTAGGGTTTGCACGTTAGATCCTCGCGCGGCAAAGCTCCAGGAAGGGCTGAAGCCAAAAATAAACATGCCGGCACAAAATGAAATACCTGGATGTAAACGACTTGACAGGGAAGATTCACAGGCGTGTTGTTAGGGCTCAGCTGACACTTGTTTACTTCTCAGCAATCCAGCGTTCCCCTCCGCAGACTCCGCTCATCTCCGATCCGCATTTTTCTTTTTACGTCGCTCGTCGCCAGTGTAAGAAGGTTGGCGGAGAGGCAGGCGCGAACAACACCAGTAAATGATTGGAAGTGGCGATGGTTTATTTAGTTAGAAGCCAAACAAATAGCCCTACGCCAACCAACATCCTCTTCTCTCCCCGTCAACTGTCGCTCTCCACGCTGCACATTCCAAAAGCCCATTCTAGAGCTAACACAACATTCTCACCTTATCTCTCATGCCCAGAGCGCACGCACCTACACGTTACTAGGATACCACACCGACCTTTGTGGTGTGCCACATTTTGAGTGGGCTGTTCAAAATGGTTCGAGTCATTGTACTGTGAAATGGCACAGATGTTATTATTGTGCTACTTGGATTTGTTCATAAGTCAAGGATTGACAGACTTATGGATACACTATGGAACAGGCGAGAAAAGACACTTAATCCCGCTTCATAATCTGTACAAGAAACTTGACCCAGAGATGCCCAGTGTTCTTTTCAAGGCACAAATTCTTATGGGTGATGACTCTATGAGCAACATTGGAACAAAGCTTGGACCTTTAACTGCTGAACATGTGAAGTTTCTAAAAAGATTTGCTTAGTCAGAAGAGGTATATGACTTTAAAGTCGTAGAAAAATACCTTTTGCCTGTGTGGAAAATGAGTTTTGACTGTCACACATTTGATGTTCTTCAGTACAGTGAGTTCAAGAGATCAGTCCCACTAAGTGACCTTCCACCGATGTCAAACTCTGTGCGTGAACACATTAAAAGAGCACTTTACTTGATCAGAAGATGTGTAAATGCTTTGGATCATGCATATTTAGAGAAAGATCCATGTCAATTTGGTTGGGAAGATATTAATGGGGTGCTAAAGCCTACAACATTTCTAAAGCCTCTACCCACAGAGCTTACACGTACATGTGCTTGCAAAACCTGTGTTACAAAAAGATGTACCTGTTGATATGCTCTTCTCAAATGTTCAACATTCTGCAAATATGCCACAAACGATTGGTGAAACAAATTAAGTGAACTGTGAAATGTGTCTAAAACAGGAACATTCTTTTTTTTCATATTCAGATCATAAACATTGTTTGATGTATCCATGAAAGGATTAAAAACCATTATTATTTGTTTCATTTATAGAGATGTCTCTTCTTCCTCTATTATAGTGGAAAATGATGGAAGGGTTGCTCTATCAAGTAATATTCTGTATCTGTAAGACTATTTTGACACAATAATGAAGTATATGTATATATATTCATGGTACGTAGATGAGAAGCTAAGTGTAGTAAATCTATACTTACCTATTTGCACTTACATACTTGTAAGCGTAAATCTTCAATGAGATTCAAAGGGCACTTTTTTGCATTGCATTCCGAGTTAAAGCATTCTGGCTTAGCCTGAGCATGTGAGCTAGTTTAAGAAACTATGTTGAGGCAATATTTTTTTGTGTGTATTTATTTATATATCTATTGCTCAATTTAGCAATACAGACAGTTGAATAGAAAGACTGTTTTGTTCATCGTTTGGTGAGTTGCACCAAGACTTGAAGTCCTGAAATTAGGAAAACGCTGTTGTCTATTGGTTGTTACAATCTCTAATGATTGTAAATTAATACCTATGCGCATGATGTGAATAGATGGAGTAGAGGGATGTGTTGGTGGTTTTTTGGAAATACTCGCACCAGAGAGACAGAAATGTTCACTGTCCTATGGTGTTTTCACAAAGGGATTTTAAGGGTTTACTGGCACATCAATGAACCCCTTCTCTGACCATCAGGTATGGGATTGGAAGTGGTGCCACAATCCTGTCCTATGTACAGAGGACTGGACACATTAAACTTAGGAGCAGCCAATAAGAGCAGGCCTGATGCGGTTGATATTTATGCAAATCTGTATGTTCAGCTAAGGAGTGGGCACCCAATTGTGTAGGTCATCTGGATTGCATCTACCTTAGTCTTTTTCCCATGTTCCTTGTCCCACTCTGGTCACTAATTTAATATCAGCCCTATTTCTTCTACAGGAGTATACATATGACAGATTCTTCTTGCTACAACACATTTGGGCTTGTATATATTATTACATTCTTTTCATCTAATGGCAACTAAAAGTACGTTTAATCTCTAGTTTGTTTTGCATTGATTCTAGCTTCTGACCCAAGCTGTTGTTGTTTTGTTGCCAACATCTTGATTTTTACTCTTAGGTTCATTATAAAGATCGACTATCACCAGTACCATAATATGTATATCTTTAATCTTAATAGCACAGTCCTATCATTACAAGACACTTTTATATCATAAGGCGTGCAACACCAATTGGGCTAAAGGGCCTTCACCCCCCCCCTTCTCTCCCTTGTTGTGTGCCAGCTCCTGGGTGCTTACCTCAGGGAGTGCACTGTTTAGGAATCATTTTCTTTTCTTTTGAAATACACACGCAGCTTCGGTGCTACTGGAAAGTGTCTTCAAAGAAGGTGCGGAAGTCACCAGTGATTCTAAGTCAGGGACCTCAGGTTGGGGGCTCTGGCTGTGCAAGGCCATTTGCTGTAGCATTTCTATTGTTTGGAAAGCAGCACAATGATTGCCCATTAACTCTGTGATGACACTGTGTGATGACTGAGGCAGCATCTACAACTGAAGGCAATCAATGCCCCATTCCAAACAGTTTGCCTAAGTACAGTCAAACAAAAAAGGCACAAATCACAAATTATATTGTATGTAATTGCACTTATACAGCACATTGAATGACAAGGGGTAGCAAGTGCTATATGAATGCATACAAAGGGAAGACATGTTTTATATATTTTTTTTTATATTGTTGCATTGAAATGACTCTTGTGTCCATTAGGCAGTCCAGAATATTTGTACCAACAACATTTTTGTATTTGTGTGTTGGGGGGGTGAGGTGGGGAGGCAGGATTATGGTGCTTGTGGTCTTGCTTCTAAAAATTCCAATACCGGCTAAACACTAAGGGGCAGATTTACTACTCTTTCCTGCAACGCAGCAAGATAACTTGCTGCTTTGTGTTGCATGAAAGGGAGAGAGCAGAAATGTGCCACATTTACAAAGCTATGGCGTATTTCTGCTATCTTCTAGCACAGAAGCACTTGTGGCTGGCTAGCACCAACACAGGCACACTTGTGCCATTAAAAAGAGTTCCTGTGTTACGGGCAAGATTGTGTTTGTGCAGGAAAGGATGCCATTCTGTATAAAAACAATCCTTAAAAGCATTTTCCTCTTTGTATATATGCTGCAGAATGCAAAACACATAAAAAGAAGAACCAAAGAAGAAGTAATGAGGAAAAATTAAGATTTTCTCCTCATTAAGCCTAGGTCAGGAAGGCGCACTATTTTGGCCCAATCCTGGTTTGCAGACTTTGTAAATCTGGGATTCTGTCAAAATCCAAAGATGAATGCACAGGAATTCCCAAATTCAACCCACGGAACTCATCACTTTGGATTTAATAAACCACACAGAGCCACTTAAAGTGGATTTGCGTTGCTTTCTAAAATACCTCTTGCAAGGACAACGCAAGTCTTTAGTAAATGTGGTCCTCAGAGTGTGCATAGTGATATTGGCAAATAGGAAGCAGTTTTTTTGTTTTGGTGATTGCTGGTAGGTGGCACCAGCACTTATCAGTTGGGCCAGGGACTTTAAAAAAATGGTTCCTCAGGCCTTGATGCCTGTTCTGTCCCAGAAGGAAGGCTACCTATGGTCCATCGGTCAGTATTAGTGTCAGAGTAATGGCTTGACAATAAAGTCATGTCACACAGTTACTTTAACAGTCATGCTTTTTACTCTTAACAGTCCATACACAAGAAGAGAAGGAGAGCCATCTGCCATTGTGGTCCTCTACCTCATGTTTGCTATGTAGCTTAGGTTGGTAGGGTGGCACATGTGCACTACATTAGGAACACACATGTGGTGAAATATTCCACTGTGCCTAGTTGCAGGCTGCTGGGTGCTGACCTCTCACAGTCCATCTCACAAAATGCTGTGTGTGCCTCTTGCCCTGGGTATTTGGTAGCTGAACATGTAATAGACTGACAGAGAGGATCAGCATGTCACTGTACATGGGCAGCACCTGACACTGCACACACCAAAGCTTTCTGTTACAGCAGCATGGTGTGCCCTAAACCGCATTGTGCTTTTGTGACTTACGTATTTGTCATCCTTACCATCTCTGCAAGTGGTACTTGATTGTTGGAAAACATGGTGAAAAGGGTGCCCAGACCCAAATCCAATAAACAGACACATTTCAAAGGCTCAATTGAAATACACCTGGGTGTGCAAACTGGACTTTCTTTCTCGAAAGCTAGCTCACTTTTGCAGTCGGCTGGTGCTGCCCCTACATCCTATAACAACTTCAAACTGACAACTGTATTCTTTTGCGCTAATGCAGCTTCTTCTGAGACACAATCCAAATTTCTTCCCTCTTTTGAATGTCTGCCTGAAGAGGGGATTTTAAAGCTCAAGATTAGTGCCAGAGACAAGAGTTTACATTTTACATAGGCGAGGAAATCAGAGAGGTTGAGTAGGGGTGACATCTGGGTGACTAAAACAATCATACTCCACATCCCAGCATCAAAGCAATGAAGTAACTTGAAACCACCAAACACATTTTTGAGCATTAAACATTCTCAGACAGTATTTACTTTTCCAAAAGACACATAAATTAATGTTCTGTCTGAAATTTCTCAAAATCATTGTTACACACTGGCCTGGCCCTTCAGGCACTATCCCCAGGAAAATGTGATTTGGTCACTCTCACCCACAGATGTGAACTTGACAAGGTGAACTCAGCCAAAGCATAATATATCTAGAGGGTTGCTGCACAAAATAGCAATCAAAGTGTTAAGACTGCCTGGGATCAAGAACCACATTTCAGTGCTTTCATGATTGAGTGGAGGAACCTAAATCTGAAGTCAGTTGCACTTCTAGATAGGTGGCTAAATACCTAGAAGATAAAATTAGTTCTTGCGCATGTAGAGTGAGTGGGGCTGTGTCATAGAGAGGCCCTATTGTCTTGTAGAGCAAAGCTCATACACAGATTAAGTTGATTTTTTTTTTGTTTTGAGTTTTATATAGCACAAACTTGACCCAAACGTAATGGGGCACTCTGCATGAGCACCAGTTACATTACACAAGTTCACATACATTTTTTAGGTACAGGGAGATTAAGTACATTTCCCAGGATCACAGGAGGTTGAACTGACACTGAGACTTGAACTTCATTCCCCAGTTCCAAAGTCAGCATTTCTGTTCGCAACGCCACAGTTGAGTCACTCTGTACATAGTGCTGAACACCTGCATAGATAGAACATAATTTATGCACAGATGGAGCTGATCTCCTACAGACATTCTATTGAGTTCCTTTACAAACAGTTGATTTCCAGGGGTGGGCGGAGCTCACGGAGTCCTACTCTGTGAAATTCCACGGAGTTGGCTTCAAATGCCATTGAATTCCACGGAGTTTGGTGTGTGGTGGAGTGCTGCATGCCCTAATGGCCTGAATGCGCCTGATCTTGGAATGGGTTTTCTCCACCAGAGCACTCACCGTTGAGGGAGCCTGCATGCATTGGTTGTAGGTGACGTCAGAGGGTCCACAGTGGGCAAGACCAAGGTGGGCTTTGTCTCTGGAGGGCCGGGGCACCACGCTTGCACTGTAGGTCCACATCAGCTCGGGCTGTGCGGCATGAGTGCAGTGGTGCTTCAGGTGTCAGGTTTTTGGCCGTCCGGTGTCCTCGCAGTTTATCTTGGGGTGCCTGCAAGATGCAGGGAAGTTGCTTCACTGCTCCACTGGAGTTCCTGAAGTTGTTGAAGGCAGGCAGTCCTCCAGGCTTTGGAGGCACAGTAGGTGCAGGATGATATGATGTTGGCACAGTTCCGCTGGAGCAGCAGATTGGCCTGCAAGACTGGGTCCAGGTCAGGTGTTTCTTCCTTTGCTTTTGTGGCTGTTCAATGTCCTTCAAAGGTCAACAGGAATCTGATTTCCTGTCAGGGGCATTTTGAGGTATGTAGGATAGTAGCACATAGGCTACTTACCCCTGGGGTCACTACACCCCCATATGACCACAGTGCATAACCATGTCCCAGATTTTCTAAATCTGCCAACACCACGATGGCACATTTCTAAATGCTGTGTCCACATCAGGCATCACACCTTAGGGATGGGACTGACCTAGGAGGAGGACACACCTCCCTGAATACTAAATTTCCCACCTGCTGAGGTACCAAAGGGCACTTGAGTGGGAGGTCGGCAACTCTCCTTTGAGTGAAGCCAGATCTGCATACCAAGGGCGATGGGCTTCTTTGAAGCCCTCTGCCTTGGAATGCAGATTTGCAGGTCATCCTGTTGTGTGGGGTATGCAAGCACCTCTCCCAGAGTAGGCTTTGTATCTGACTGCTCAAGACCAAAAGCTCTCACCCCGGGGATCAGAATTGTGTCTGATGGTGGCAGGTTGGCTAAAAGTAAACAGTCTGCATGCTGGTAGTTGGTAGATTTTCAGGGGGCACCACTAAGGTGCCCTCTTGGTGAATGTATGAATAAATCCATCACTGGCAGAGAGGGTTTATTAATGTAACATGTTTGATACCAAATATCCTTATTTTCAGTGAAGCCATCATGTATCTGGGGAAACTGTATTAGACAGTGTCCAGTACATGTACTTTAAATTGCTTCCCTGTTCACTCACTATGTCTAAGAATTGACGAAGACATAGCAGGGGCATATGTGCTCATGCAGATATGTCCTCACATGTAATATGATGTACCTTGCCTTAGGGCTGTAAGGCCTGCTGTAGGGGGGACTTACATATATTGCATGCAGTGTTAGGGGACATGGCACAGAGGCTGTATTCCATGTTGTGTTTTCACTTTTAGCTGCACTAAGAGAAGCAACCTGCAATGGCAGTCTGTATGTGCTAGGTGAGGGGCCATTGAGGGTGGCACAATATATGCTGCAGCCCTTGGGGACCCTTTCTGGTGCCCATGCCCTAGGTACCAGGGGTACCATTTACTAGGGACGTATGGGGGGGCAAAGGTTTTGCCAATTGGGCAACAACTGCACAGTTTAAAGGAGAGAGATCTGGCACTGGGGACCTGGTTATCAGCAACCCATTCCACTTTCAGTCAAAATTGCAACAAATACTAGGCAAAAAGTGAGGGTGACCATGTCAAAAGGGGGCAATTTCCTTCAACAAGTCCTGCTTTTTCATGCCCTGGAGCACTGCTGCTGTCACTTATTCTTACTTTCAGTGTCTGTATGTCTTAACGCTGCTCCGTCCTTTGATTCATGCTCTTGTCACTGCAAGCAAGTACTGCTGCTATCATATACTGTCAGTTCCTGCTGCTGTCACTCTGAATACTGTTGTCAATAGATATAACTCATACTAGTGCCCTGCTTCTTCAGGCCATCATCAACAATGCTGTAATCGACTAGTGAGTTGGCTGTCAGTCCTTCTGCTATCCCCTCTACGGGCTTGATGGCAGCAAGCAAGCCTTAAAATGAGTGAATAGATTTATGAAGAATACATCCTGTGAGAGCAGGTCAACTTCAAGGGTGCAGAAGGAAGGATTTCCTTCAGCAGCCTCAGGCTTGAATCATGGTTGCCTCAGGAGATAAAAGATCTAAGCACTCCACTAGACTGCTAGAGATACCTTTTATCTTCCTGCGAGAGATAATTGGGCATCTGTTTAGGTGAAGGAACATGAGCTCACCACTGGCTGGTGGAGCAGGTGCTGTCCACCAGGTGGAGTGGCAGAATCCCAGTGTGCGAGGGCAGCAGGTTCATGGTTATTCTCACACCGTCCCACACTGAAGAACTATGCAGAGGGCTCCCTTTGGTTATCCTCAAATCTCTCAATCTAATCCTGCACCAGTGTCTTTTGCTGTGTCACCATAACAAAAGGTAATGTAATTTTTACACAGCTTCAGCTCTTTCATAAATATGACAGACAAGATTATTTAAAATTATGAATTTCTGGTGCAACATGTGTACATTTAAATTCTGGCATCTTTAGCCATTCCTCTTTTATTCGGACAAAAAGATAACATGACTGAGTGCAAGTTTGCCCTAGATGTGTCTGTATTTTTTAAAGATATTTAACCTGCAGCTCACAAACAGATACTGGCTTTACAAGTTGTAATTTGCAACATTTCGCACTTTCGTGTCACAGCAATGCATAGCCATTTCAAGTGAGCACAGAAGGGCCAAAGGCTGAAAATAGAATTAATCAACCCTTTGTTTACTATTTCATAATAATCCTACATTAAAAAAGAGACATACTCATCACCTGAACCACAATCACTGTTCCTCCCTGATGGGAGCACTGGAAATACATCACTATTGATAAATCATGACATTGTTGAGAAATAAGTACATATTTATGTTAAATACCATATTACACTTCAACCCATAGTGTATATGCACACAGACAAATCTGAACCTTAAACAACAGACAATGTAATTAAGGTGCGACTCCTGTATAATACCTACATACCACAATAATTTGCATTGGGTCTACTCACTAGACAGCATGGGGAAATAAGCATAATGTCTATGGAAAAATATCAAAAGAATGTAAGTATTCAGAAGGATCTGTAAAGGTGAACAGTTGGAGCATTTTCAACTCAACCTTTTTTTTTATGTTTTATCATACTTACTGAGGAAGAAGAGGTGGATCCACTTGGGAACCTGGCTTGAAATCCAGCTTAGATTTGGACTGAAAAGTGTGTGTGTCTGAGCAAATCACATATTCTGTGAAGATGGTGTAATTGTGTGTAATTGTGAGTTATTCAAAGATTTAGGTAAGTATTTTTTTAAGTGCCTTTTGGGACCCTGAAATGGCCCCCCCTACATGGTACTGGATGCAATGGCCATGCCCAGGACACCCTGGTCCCCTGTGCTGGCCATTGGGGTGGTGGGCATGACTCCTATCTTTTCTAAGACAGGAGTCATGTGGTATGGATGGTTTTGCATCAGAAAATGACTCAGGTTAGAGTCATTTATTTTACTCTAACCTGCCTAACATCATTTTTTGGTGCAAAATCCCCTTCTTCCATACCGCCAGCCCCCCCGACTAACATCAGTTTTTTTTACGCTAGCCTACCCTTTGCACCCGCTTGCACCATTCCATAAATATGGTGCCCGGCTGGTGCACTGAAATGGTACCAGCCGATGCTAAATGTTTTGGAGCAAAAATGCATTAGTGCTGTTTTGCACCAAAAAGTATAAACCAGGGCCTTAGGGTCTGAATCAAAATCAAAATTAAAATGTGTTGATGTGTGAAAATACAGGCATACATGAATGCTGTTTGCATGTGTAAGCACATTGAAGACATACGTTCTGGCAATGTGTGCCCTTATACTCTCTTCCCACATTATGTGAAGTGGTTTCCCCACCACTAGTAATTGATGTACTAGCCCCACTCCCTGAAGTTCGGTCTCGTTGCGCCCCTGTATATCATACTGTTATATTTTTGACTGGTTAGGAGCGTGTTGCTATTTATCTATACACACACTCTCACTTTATAAGTCTTTGAGCCAGTACTTGAGTTAGAACTCTAGCATGATATTTAATATGGTCAATACAGAGTAACCATTTAGGGTCATATGTATGAAAAAATGGCCTTACGAACCGCAAATAGCGATTTTTAAGAAATCGCTATTTCCGAGTCGCAATTGGCCATGTAACAAAATTGCGATTTGGAATTAGCGATTTCTTCAAAATCGCTATTTGTGGTTTGCGAGGCCCATTTACCGAATCGCAATTTGCATTATCGTAAATTGCGATTTTTTACTGATTCAGTAAAAATTCGCAAATTGCGAGAAATTTCGAGAAAGCACACCTGGAGGAGCCTGATGACATCACAAGCAGGAAGTGAGACATCCCAGGCAGTTTCAGGTGCCACACCCAAACCAGCATCCAGAGAGAGAGCAGCCCAGCCACACAGAGCAGCACTCTGAAGGAGGCAGCACACCTGAGCAAGGATGGACACCTCAGCCCAAGGAAAGGAGAAGGGAGAGAGAAAGAGGAAGCTCAAATTCAGCGAGCAAGAGCTTGAGGTGCTGTCAGAGGAGGTGATCAGGAGCCATGACCGCCTTTTTGGGAAAAGCTCACTCCAGGTGCCAGAGAGTGAGAAAAGAAACTCTGGGCAGATATCCAATCCAAAATCTGCGTAATTGGAGTGGCACAGCGCTCGGTCGGCGAGATAAAAAAGAGGTGGTATGACCTGCGGTCTCGTGCGAAGGAGAGGGTGACAAGAAGACTGCAGGAGGCCAGGGGCACAGGAGGTGGTCCACCCACAGAGGCACCATCCAGCCCATTAGAGGACCTAGTGGAGTCAGACTCCTCCCTGAAGCTGTGACAGGGGTCACAGAGATAGACACCTCCGGCACACCAAATACCAGCCAAGGTAAGTGCAATATTGAATTGTAACCCCATATGTGTATGCACAAAAGCCCCTTAGGAATTAGCAAGTAATGTTAAACATTGTGAGAAGTAGTCTAGTCCACATCTTAGAAGCAGCACAACAATGCATTATGGGAGTGGCAGTCCACAACCCATAGCTGAAAGTAGCACATACAATGTATTTAAGTAGAGGAACACAACACCCACAACACAGTGAAGAGAAGTACCTGTACCTTTATTACCATTGCGTGACCGTAATTCTAACAAACATAACTGACATGCTGCATATTGCCGTTGCAGGTGGGCCAGGCCCCGCAGCCACAGCATCAGCAAGCGTAGGCAAGACTGACACCCATCCAGCCTCTGATTCCAACACCAGTGGGTCTCGCACCATTGCGCCTGTCCGACGCAGGCCCAGGGCACTGCCACTGCCAGAGCTCAGCCAAGACTCAGATGAGCAGCAGGAAGGGCCAATTTCCCCATCACCAACAGGCAGGCGCAGCCAGATGCAGGAGGCTTGTCAGCAGACCACAGCACCCCGCAGGATGGTGACAAATTCCGGTGCACAGCAGTATGAGACAGGTGAGGGTCCCTCCTTTGGTGGGCTGGAAGCTGCTATGTTGCAGCAGCAGCGCCTACAAAATAAAAGGATCCTTGGATTACAAAAGAAGTTGCGGTAACATAACACCAACATGGGGGGCCTGCATCGCCAGCTTGAGTCCCTCAATTCTAACATAGAGCTGCTGCATGAGGGACAGGTGCAGGCATCACAGGACACCAGAGAGCTGACGTGCTGTGCGTGAACTATGCCAGGAGCTGCGCCATGAGAGGGTGAGCCACCGCAGACAGGAGTGCAGATTTATGAACATGTTTTGCGGCTTCTGTCGTTCTGCGAACAGGGTGGCAAATGCAACGTCACTGATTGCACATCGTGCAGTGGCTGCACAAGTGGAGGCAGCACACAGCAGCAGGGATGTTGCGAACGGACTGGTACAGATCACCAATGTGATCGATAACATAATGGTACAGAGGTCAGCCACACCTAGTGAGCTTGCACTGTGGGACACAGAGGACAGTTCCAGCCTCAGCAGTGTAGCTGTACCAGCATTGGACACCAGACGGCGCAGTGCCAGGCACAGCACTGCCACTGACGCGGACAATAGAAGTGCCAGTGAGGTAACTGGGCACCCGAGTGGTGTGCGTGGCCGCAAAAAATGACTGTAGCTGCCAGTGGAGTTATGTTTTCACTATGAAGTAATAGTGCATTACTCAGGTCCTTCATTGTTTCTAGTTTTTCACTTAATATTTTTTTGCAATTTGTCGAATGAACATTACCTGACTTAAGGTAATAAATTTATTTCACTACAGGTACAGTTGTCAGTGGATTTGTGTCATTCATGCTTACGTCTGAAATGGTTGTGTGTGATGTCAGCACGCCTTTGCCTTCCCTCTGCTGCACTGGTCCTGTCTGCTGGCTGTAGGGATGGTATGGGATCATCATCCTCATCAGATTCAGTATCATATATTTCTACAGGTATGCCCCTGGTGGTAGCTATATTGTGCAAGATTGCACAAGTAGCCACTATTCTACATGTGGTCTCTGGACTGTACTGTAGTGCCCCTCCACTTTTGTGTAGGCACCGGAAGCGACTCCTTAGCAGTCCAAATGTGCACTCCACCACGTTGCGGGTCGCCCTGGGTGCTGCATTGTATCTCCGTTCAGCAGGTGTTGCAGGATTGAGGTAGGGCGTCATCATGTAGGTGCGCACTGCGTATGCAATGTCTCCTGGAAGGGACAGAGGGTATGATGAGTAAGTGAGCCATCTGACATCAGCACGCCATCAATGCGCCATTGTATAGAGGGACAATACCTAGTAGATATCCTTCTCCAAACTCTCCAGCTAGCAGTGTTGTGCGTATGCCGCTATGGCGAAAGATGTATAAATTATGTGTGCTCCCTGAGTACCTGGCCACGAGATCAGTTATGATGTAGGAAGCATTGCATGTCACCTGTATATTCATTGAATGTTGTTATTTCCGGTTGCGGTACACATACTCTGTGGCTGATGGTGGACAGATTGCCACATGTGTTCCATCTACGGCACCTAGGACGTGGGGGAACTGTGGTATCTGGTAAAATTAAATTTTTGTCTGCTGTATTTCCTGTGGGGTGTGTGGGAATCTGATGTACTGGTGTAGTTTGCTCAGCATGGCGTTGATAAATGCATTGAAAAATCTGGAGAGGGTACTCTGTGAGACCCCTCCAGCTGCTGCTATGACCTGTTGATAGCTCCCTGAGGCGAGTAGGTGGAGGGAGCATAATACCTGTACATGGGTGGGTATGCTTTGAGTGCTTAGTGTTCTGCGCTGCAGTATGGGTTGTAGCTCAACTATCAGAACAAGTATCATGGCTGAGTTCAACCTATACCTCTCATATATTTCCTCCTCTGTCAGGTTAAAAAGTGTAATGCGCACTCTGAAAATGCGTTCCTGTCTCCTCCTCCCTCTCCTCAAACCTGCCAAGATCCTCATCCTTCTCGCCAAGATGTAGAGTGCAGCCATTGTGGAAAAGAGTCTGAGGCATTCTAGGCCTCTTTATATAGGTAGCACCTGGTTATCACCTGGTTTCACTTAGTGGTATTTTGCATGTGCAAAATGCCATTCTGCGAAAAATCGCAATTTGCGTTTTTTCTGATGCATCTCTTTGTGACTTGGATTTTGCGACTCGCAATTTGCGCCTCGCAATTTCCTACTGGAAATACCGAATCGCAAAATGCGACTCGCAAAACCAGGTTGCAACGCAAAAAATCGCTATTTTAGCGATTTCTTATTTTTGGTCTGCGAATGCCTTTCATGCATTGCAGACCACGTTTTTGCACTCGCAAATGGCTGAATTTTGTGATTCGCACCGTTTGCGAGTGCAAAAAAGTTTCATACATCTGGCCCTTAGTCACTAGATATACGTTTTTAGGTCGAGCATAGCATGCGCTGCTTTTCCGACGTGTTGGTATGTATCTGGGCTTTTAACAACGCTCACCTCACGCTCATCACTGTCACTCGTTTGTGGGCCTGCCCTTCAAAAATCCTTTGATGACAATGGTAAAGTGTTTACATCTGTCCCTCCATTGGGCGGTTTAGTTACCGCCTTGCCTATCGACCCTGTTAGATGGCTAATTGCACTTTTGCCGAAAAGTGGGACTGAGAGCGCACTTTTTCCTTTTGTTGTCTTTCGTTGTAGCGGATGCTCAAGGTGGCCGTGGCGCCGTGAATCAGCTCGCTTATGTGAAACTGTTTTTCTTTTGATTTTCAAGTTAGGTGGCAAGAAAAGTCCGGTTAGGAGTTTATAACGCTAGTAGCTTCATTGTAAGTTTTAAAAACACATCTTGGAGCAGTTCTAATATGGCTACTTTTAGTTTTCGGTCAAGCTCTCACATACCAACGTGGTCTCTCAAATGTTTTTTATTGATTGCACATCTCGAACTGATACATGAAGTGTGGCAAATAGGAGTCCTGGTAGCATTTAAAAGCAGACATTTCCCGCACTCCAGCACAGAGGAGAAGGGTTAGTAATGCGGTAGCAAGGAAGAAATTATTTCTGCGTCTATCCCCGGACGGGTAAGCCGTTGCTCCTATCGATTGTTTGTTCACTTTAGACAACACACCAAGCAGTAATGATATAGTACATACCTTTACCTTCTTTCCTCATATTCGCCCATAAAAAGTCTGCTGATTTATTGTCAAGTCAGTAACAATGTAACCTCATTAACCTTTCAATACGGTCGTCGGCCACTGGCCGACGCCCGCACTACCTCCCTGGTGCGGGTCACGACCAGTGGCCGACACCAGGGAGGGGGTTAATAAATCCTCGGGTGCGTCGCACCAGAGGATTTTTTTTTTTTTTGAGTCCCAGGGAGACACGGAAGCTTCCGTGTCTCCCCCCCACCCCTTTGTGTGGCGCGCTGACGTAACAATGTTGATTTCCCCATCGGAGCAGGAAGCAGCCTTGCGGCCGCTTCCTGCTCCAATAGGGAAAACGGCCTTCCCCACGTTCGAGAAGGCCTCGTAAGAAAGGGGAGTGTCTCCCCTTTCTTACAAGGCCTTCTGAAACTGTTTCCTGGCCCCCGATCGCAGCTGTGCTGCGATCGGGGGCCAGGAAACACTTTCAGAAGGCCTCGTAAGAAAGGGGAGGCAGCTGTGCTGCGATCGGGGGCCAGGAAACAGTTTCAGAAGGCCTCGTAAGAAAGGGGAGACTCTCCCCTGTCTTACGAGGCCTTCTGAAAGTGATTCCTGGCCCCCGATCGCAGCACAGCTGTGATTGGGGGCCAGGAAACACCACTAGACGCCAGGGATTTCACTTGGGGGGTCGGCCCCCTCGGAAAACGGGCCGCCCCCCCCCCCCGAGGGCATATTTTTTTTTTTTTAAAGGTAGGTGCCCCCTGGGGGGGGGGGGGAGGGTGCTATCGCGCCCCCCCAGGGGCAAAATTTTTTTTTTTTTTAAAAAAATAAAATAAAATCAAATAAAATAAATGGACAGGTAGTCGCCAGTGGGCAGGGCGACCCCCTGTGGGGGCAACAAAAAAAAATAGATCTATATATATATAGATCTATATATGTAGATATATCTATGTACATGGATATTGAATATATCTATAGATAGATCTATATATATTTATATATCACTTTTGTCAATATGTGTGTGGTTTCCCTGGGGGCTGCGATCGGCCCCCAGGAAAACCAGACCCACATATAAAAGTGATATATATATATATATATATATATATATATATATATATATATATATATATATATATATATAAATATATATCTAAATAGATTTGCCACCAGTTGTCTTGCAGTTGCAGCTTGCATCTTCAAAGCAATGCACATACTTCAACTGACGCATTTCACCTGTAGCTTTTAGGAAGCAATAAAAAAGTCAAGTAAGTATTGTGAATATGTTTCTTCTACGAAAGGATCAGACTTTTGTCTAGTGGCAGTTTTAGTGCCATAAAGAAGCGCAGAAGGTTTATATGCCTACTGCAAAGAGCAAATCTGTATTGTATGTCAACAGCTGAGTACATTAGTAAAGTCAGCCATTACCTGCGCTATAATACAAATGAAATGTATGTGCGGGGCGGCTATGGAGAGATGAAGGGCACTTTTGCTGGGTGGTAATGAGGGAATCCGAGGAGGAGGGAGTGGGAGCACCAATAATGATTGTTGGACTGGGCGCAGGAGGTGCTAAAGACTGTGACGAATGGAATGTGACAAGGTGTTTTTTGAGTGTCTTGAAAGAACGTGCTGATTGAGGGAAGAAGCGCAGGTAAGATGGCCTCTACTGTTGCACGTATCTCACACACACCATCGATTTTGTGACTGTCTACGTAGGCTAGTGTTTTAGAGCAACAGTTTAGCCAATAGCAGAGATGGCATCTTGAGGGATGACTGCTGTCAGCACTCAGGTTATAGAGGACAGCTCTGACATAGGATCAAAGACTGAGACATCAGATACTGAGACAGCATCTGAGGGATAGGACAATGGCGCAGACTCTGGGAGTGATTTTTCAGTCGGAGGAGTCCCATTCGATAACTCCTCTTCCAGTACATTATGAGGGAGGTGATGAGGACAGTCCTGCTGTCCCCTCGCAAGCAGTCTGTGCAACTGGGTAATAGTGGGTTAGCCCAACCCAGAGAGCAGGTGAATGCGGCGGCAAGCAGAGAGAGAGAGAGAGTGCTCTCTTGGGAGCTCCCCAAATTAGTTCAGCCCCAAATTCCACCGCCCAAATCGTATTGTGGAGTCTTCAAAATTATCTATTGCAAAACAAACAGGTTTTATAAGGCAGGCACCTGTGTTTTTGGTCCTGGGTTCGGTGGCGATATAGAGAAACACACTAAACCCAAACATTTCTGGAAACTAGACATTCGGGGAAGTCCACAGAGGTGTGACTTGTGTGTATTCCCCAAAGTTTTCTTACCCAGAATACCCTGCAAAGCTGAAATGTTGAATAAAAACTCTATTTTTCTTGCATTTCTGTCACACAAACTACAGGAATATGCTGGGATACACAAAATTCCTACCACCCAGTGATTCCTCACCTGTCCTGATAAAAACACTACCCCACTTGAGTGACTACACCTAGTGCCTGCGTCAGGAATGGATCACCCCAGGGTCAACAGCTGCCTCATGTAAGGACCAACATTGACCGTTGTGTGATCTATTCCTGTCGCGGGCACCAAGCCTACCCACACAAGTGAGGTACCATTTTTATCGGGAGACTTAGGGGAATGCTGGGTGGATAGAAATTTGTGGCTCCTCTCAGATTCCAGAACTTTCTGTCACCGAAATGTGAGGAAAACGTGTTTTTTTAGCCACATTTTGAGGTTTGCAAAGGATTCTGGGTAACAGAACCTGGTCAGAGCCCCACAAGTCACCCCATCTTGGATTCCCCTAGGTCTCTAGTTTTCAAAAATGCACAGGTTTATTAGGTTTCCCTATGTGCCGGCTGAGCTAGAGGCCAAAATCTACAGGTAGGCACTTTTCAAAAAACAGCTCTGTTTTCTGTCAAAAAATGGGATGTGTCCACGTTGTGTTTTGGGGCATTTCCTGTCGCGGGCGCTAGGCCTACCCACACAAGTGAGGTATCATTTTTATCGGGAGACTTGGGGGAACGCTGGGTGGAAGGAAATTTGTGGCTCCTCTCAGATTCCAGAACTTTCTGTCACCAAAATGTGAGGAAAACGTGTTTTGTTTGCCACATTTTGAGGTTTGGAAAGGATTCTGGGTAACAGAACCTGGTCAGAGCCCCCACAAGTCACCCCATCTTGGATTCCCCTAGGTCACTAGTTTTCATAAATGCACAGGTTTGGTAGGTTTCCCTAGGTGCCGGCTGAGCTAGAGGCCAAAATCTACCGGTAGGCACTTTGCAAAAAACAGCTCTGTTTTCTCTCAAAAAATGGGATGTGTCCATGTTGTGTTTTGGGGCATTTCCTGTCGCAGACGCTAGGCCTACCCACACAAGTGAGGTATCATTTTTATCGGGATACTTGGGTGAACGCTGAGTGGAAGGAAATTTGTGGCTCCTCTCAGATTGCAGAACTTTCTGTCACCGAAATGTGAGGAAAACGTGTTTTTTTAGCCACATTTTGAGGTTTGGAAAGGATTCTGGGTAACAGAACCTGGTCAGAGCCCCACAAGTCACCCCATCTTGGATTCCCCTAGGTCTCTAGTTTTCAAAAATGCACAGGTTTGGTAGGTTTCCCTAGGTGCCGGCTGAGCTATAGGCCAAAATCTACAGGTAGGCACTTTGCAAAAAACAGCTCTGTTTTCTGTCAAAAAATGGGATGTGTCCACATTGTGTTTTGGGGCATTTCCTGTCGCGGGCGCTAGGCCTACCCATACAAGTGAGGTATCATTTTTATCGGGAGATTTGGGGGAACGCTGGGTGGAAGAACATTTGTGGCTCCTCTCAGATTCCAGAACTTTCTGTCACTGAAATGTGAGGAAAACTTGTTTTTTTATCCACGTTTTGAGGTTTGCAAAGGATTCTGGGTAACAGAACCTGGTCAGAGCCCCACAAGTCACCCCATCTTGGATTCCCCTAGGTCTCTAGTTTTCAAAAATGCACAGGTTTATTAGGTTTCCCTATGTGCCGGCTGAGCTAGAGGCCAAAATCTACAGGTAGGCACTTTTCAAAAAACAGCTCTGTTTTCTGTCAAAAAATGGGATGTGTCCACGTTGTGTTTTGGGGCATTTCCTGTCGCGGGCGCTAGGCCTACCCACACAAGTGAGGTATCATTTTTATCGGGAGACTTGGGGGAACACTGGGTGGAAGGAAATTTGTGGCTCCTCTCAGATTCCAGAACTTTCTGTCACCAAAATGTGAGGAAAACGTGTTTTGTTTGCCACATTTTGAGGTTTGCAAAGGATTCTGGGTAACAGAACCTGGTCAGAGCCCCACAAGTCACCCCATCTCGGATTCCCCTAGGTCTCTAGTTTTCATAAATGCACAGGTTTGGTAGGTTTCCCTAGGTGCCGGCTGAGCTAGAGGCCAAAATCTACCGGTAGGCACTTTGCAAAAAACAGCTCTGTTTTCTCTCAAAAAATGGGATGTGTCCATGTTGTGTTTTGGGGCATTTCCTGTCGCGGACGCTAGGCCTACCCACACAAGTGAGGTATCATTTTTATCGGGATACTTGGGTGAACGCTGGGTGGAAGGAAATTTGTGGCTCCTCTCAGATTGCAGAAATTTCTGTCACCGAAATGTGAGGAAAACGTGTTTTTTTAGCCACATTTTGAGGTTTGGAAAGGATTCTGGGTAACAGAACCTGGTCAGAGCCCCACAAGTCACCCCATCTTGGATTCCCCTAGGTCACTAGTTTTCATAAATGCACAGGTTTGGTAGGTTTCCCTAGGTGCCGGCTGAGCTAGAGGCCAAAATCTACCGGTAGGCACTTTGCAAAAAACACCTCTGTTTACTTTCAAAAATGTGGATGTGTCCACGTTGCGCTTTGGGGCGTTTCCTGTCGCGGGCGCTAGGCCTACCCACACAAGTGAGGTCTCATTTTTATCGGGAGACTTGGGGGAACGCTGGGTGGAAGGAAATTTGTGGCTCCTCTCAGATTCCAGAACTTTCTGCCACAGAAATGTGAGGAACATGTGTTTTTTTAGCCAAATGTTGAGGTTTGCAAAGGATTCTAGGTAACAGAACCTGGTCCGAGCCCCACAAGTCACCCCATCTTGGATTCCCCTAGGTCTCTAGTTTTCAGAAATGCACAGGTTTGGTATGTTTCCCTAGGTGCCGGCTGAGCTAGAGGCCAAAATCTACAGGTAGGCACTTTGCAAAAAACACCTCTGTTTTCTTAAAAAAATTTGGATGAGTCCACGTTGCGCTTTGGGGCGTTTCCTGTCGCGGGCGCCAGGCCTACCCACACAAGTGAGGTATCATTTTTATCGGGAGACTTGGGGGAACGCTAGGTGGAAGGAAATTTGTGGCTCCTCTGAGATTACAGAACTTTTTGCCACAGAAATGTGAGGAACATGTTTTTTTTTAGCCAAATTTTGAGGTTTGCAAAGGATTCTGGGTAACAGAACCTGGTCCGAGCCCCACAAGTCACCCCATCTTGGATTCCCCTAGGTCTCTAGTTTTCAGAAATGCACAGGTTTGGTAGGTTTCCCTAGGTGCCGGCTGAGCTAGAGGCAAAAATCTACAGGTAGGCACTTTGCAAAAAACACCTTTGTTTTCTTTTAAAGATTTGGATGAGTCCACGTTGCGCTTTGGGGCGTTTCCTGTCGCGGGCGCTAGGCATACCCACTCAAGTGAGGTGTCATTTTTATCGGGAGACTTGGGGACACGCTGGGTGGAAGAACATTTGTGGCTCCTCTCAGATTCCAGAACTTTCTGTCACTGAAATGTGAGGAAAACTTGTTTTTTTATCCACATTTTGAGGTTTGCAAAGGATTCTGGGTAACAGAACCTGGTCAGAGCCCCACAAGTCACCCCATCTTGGATTCCCCTAGGTCTCTAGTTTTCAAAAATGCACAGGTTTATTAGGTTTCCCTATGTGCCGGCTGAGCTAGAGGCCAAAATCTACAGGTAGGCACTTTTCAAAAAACAGCTCTGTTTTCTGTCAAAAAATGGGATGTGTCCACGTTGTGTTTTGGGGCATTTCCTGTCGCGGGCGCTAGGCCTACCCACACAAGTGAGGTATCATTTTTATCGGGAGACTTGGGGGAACGCTGGGTGGAAGGAAATTTGTGGCTCCTCTCAGATTCCAGAACTTTCTGTCACCAAAATGTGAGGAAAACGTGTTTTGTTTGCCACATTTTGAGGTTTGGAAAGGATTCTGGGTAACAGAACCTGGTCAGAGCCCCCACAAGTCACCCCATCTTGGATTCCCCTAGGTCACTAGTTTTCATAAATGCACAGGTTTGGTAGGTTTCCCTAGGTGCCGGCTGAGCTAGAGGCCAAAATCTACCGGTAGGCACTTTGCAAAAAACAGCTCTGTTTTCTCTCAAAAAATGGGATGTGTCCATGTTGTGTTTTGGGGCATTTCCTGTCGCAGACGCTAGGCCTACCCACACAAGTGAGGTATCATTTTTATCGGGATACTTGGGTGAACGCTGGGTGGAAGGAAATTTGTGGCTCCTCTCAGATTGCAGAACTTTCTGTCACCGAAATGTGAGGAAAACGTGTTTTTTTAGCCACATTTTGAGGTTTGGAAAGGATTCTGGGTAACAGAACCTGGTCAGAGCCCCACAAGTCACCCCATCTTGGATTCCCCTAGGTCTCTAGTTTTCAAAAATGCACAGGTTTGGTAGGTTTCCCTAGGTGCCGGCTGAGCTATAGGCCAAAATCTACAGGTAGGCACTTTGCAAAAAACAGCTCTGTTTTCTGTCAAAAAATGGGATGTGTCCATGTTGTGTTTTGGGGCATTTCCTGTTGCGGGCGCTAGGCCTACCCACACAAGTGAGGTATCATTTTTATCGGGAGACTTGGGAGAACGCTGGGTGGAAGGAAATTTGTGGCTCCTCTCAGATTCCAGAACTTTCTGTCACCGAAATGTGAGGAAAACGTGTTTTTTTAGCCACATTTTGAGGTTTGTAAAGGATTCTGGGTAACAGAACCTGGTCAGAGCCCCACAAGTCACCCCATCTTGGATTCCCCTAGGTCTCTAGTTTTCAAAAATGCACAGGTTTGGTAGGTTTCCCTAGGTGCCGGCTGAGCTAGAGGCCAAAATCTACAGGTAGGCACTTTGCAAAAAACAGCTCTGTTTTCTGTCAAAAAATGGGATGTGTCCACATTGTGTTTTGGGGCATTTCCTGTCGCGGGCGCTAGGCCTACCCATACAAGTGAGGTATCATTTTTATCGGGATACTTGGGTGAACGCTGGGTGGAAGGAAATTTGTGGCTCCTCTCAGATTGCAGAAATTTCTGTCACCGAAATGTGAGGAAAACGTGTTTTTTTAGCCACATTTTGAGGTTTGGAAAGGATTCTGGGTAACAGAACCTGGTCAGAGCCCCACAAGTCACCCCATCTTGGATTCCCCTAGGTCACTAGTTTTCATAAATGCACAGGTTTGGTAGGTTTCCCTAGGTGCCGGCTGAGCTAGAGGCCAAAATCTACCGGTAGGCACTTTGCAAAAAACAGCTCTGTTTTCTCTCAAAAAATGGGATGTGTCCATGTTGTGTTTTGGGGCATTTCCTGTCGCAGACGCTAGGCCTACCCACACAAGTGAGGTATCATTTTTATCGGGATACTTGGGTGAACGCTGGGTGGAAGGAAATTTGTGGCTCCTCTCAGATTGCAGAACTTTCTGTCACCGAAATGTGAGGAAAACGTGTTTTTTTAGCCACATTTTGAGGTTTGGAAAGGATTCTGGGTAACAGAACCTGGTCAGAGCCCCACAAGTCACCCCATCTTGGATTCCCCTAGGTCACTAGTTTTCAAAAATGTACAAGTTTGGTAGGTTTCCCTGGGTGCCAGCTGAGCTAGAGGCCAAAATCTACAGGTAGGCACTTTGCAAAAAACAGCTCTGTTTTCTGTCAAAAAATGGGATGTGTCCACGTTGTGTTTTGGGGCATTTCCTGTCGCGGGCGCTAGGCCTACCCACACAAGTGAGGTATCATTTTTATCGGGAGACTTGGGGGAACGCTGGGTGGAAGGAAATTTGTGGCTCCTCTCAGATTCCAGAACTTTCTGTCACCAAAATGTGAGGAAAACGTGTTTTGTTTGCCACATTTTGAGGTTTGGAAAGGATTCTGGGTAACAGAACCTGGTCAGAGCCCCCACAAGTCACCCCATCTTGGATTCCCCTAGGTCACTAGTTTTCATAAATGCACAGGTTTGGTAGGTTTCCCTAGGTGCCGGCTGAGCTAGAGGCCAAAATCTACCGGTAGGCACTTTGCAAAAAACAGCTCTGTTTTCTCTCAAAAAATGGGATGTGTCCATGTTGTGTTTTGGGGCATTTCCTGTCGCAGACGCTAGGCCTACCCACACAAGTGAGGTATCATTTTTATCGGGATACTTGGGTGAACGCTGGGTGGAAGGAAATTTGTGGCTCCTCTCAGATTGCAGAACTTTCTGTCACCGAAATTTGAGGAAAACGTGTTTTTTTAGCCACATTTTGAGGTTTGGAAAGGATTCTGGGTAACAGAACCTGGTCAGAGCCCCACAAGTCACCCCATCTTGGATTCCCCTAGGTCTCTAGTTTTCAAAAATGCACAGGTTTGGTAGGTTTCCCTAGGTGCCGGCTGAGCTATAGGCCAAAATCTACAGGTAGGCACTTTGCAAAAAACAGCTCTGTTTTCTGTCAAAAAATGGGATGTGTCCATGTTGTGTTTTGGGGCATTTCCTGTTGCGGGCGCTAGGCCTACCCACACAAGTGAGGTATCATTTTTATCGGGAGACTTGGGAGAACGCTGGGTGGAAGGAAATTTGTGGCTCCTCTCAGATTCCAGAACTTTCTGTCACCGAAATGTGAGGAAAACGTGTTTTTTTAGCCACATTTTGAGGTTTGTAAAGGATTCTGGGTAACAGAACCTGGTCAGAGCCCCACAAGTCACCCCATCTTGGATTCCCCTTGGTCTCTAGTTTTCAAAAATGCACGGGTTTGGTAGGTTTCCCTAGGTGCCGGCTGAGCTAGAGGCCAAAATCTACAGGTAGGCACTTTGCAAAAAACAGCTCTGTTTTCTGTCAAAAAATGGGATGTGTCCACATTGTGTTTTGGGGCATTTCCTGTCGCGGGCGCTAGGCCTACCCATACAAGTGAGGTATCATTTTTATCGGGAGATTTGGGGGAACGCTGGGTGGAAGAACATTTGTGGCTCCTCTCAGATTCCAGAACTTTCTGTCACTGAAATGTGAGGAAAACTTGTTTTTTTATCCACGTTTTGAGGTTTGCAAAGGATTCTGGGTAACAGAACCTGGTCAGAGCCCCACAAGTCACCCCATCTTGGATTCCCCTAGGTCTCTAGTTTTCAAAAATGCACAGGTTTATTAGGTTTCCCTATGTGCCGGCTGAGCTAGAGGCCAAAATCTACAGGTAGGCACTTTTCAAAAAACAGCTCTGTTTTCTGTAAAAAAATGGGATGTGTCCACGTTGTGTTTTGGGGCATTTCCTGTCGCGGGCGCTAGGCCTACCCACACAAGTGAGGTATCATTTTTATCGGGAGACTTGGGGGAACGCTGGGTGGAAGGAAATTTGTGGCTCCTCTCAGATTCCAGAACTTTCTGTCACCAAAATGTGAGGAAAACGTGTTTTGTTTGCCACATTTTGAGGTTTGCAAAGGATTCTGGGTAACAGAACCTGGTCAGAGCCCCACAAGTCACCCCATCTCGGATTCCCCTAGGTCTCTAGTTTTCAAAAATGCACAGGTTTGGTAGGTTTCCCTAGGTGCCGGCTGAGCTAGAGGCCAAAATCTACCGGTAGGCACTTTGCAAAAAACAGCTCTGTTTTCTCTCAAAAAATGGGATGTGTCCATGTTGTGTTTTGGGGCATTTCCTGTCGCGGACGCTAGGCCTACCCACACAAGTGAGGTATCATTTTTATCGGGAGACTTGGGGGAACGCTGGGTGGAAGGAAATTTGTGGCTCCTCTCAGATTGCAGAAATTTCTGTCACCAAAATGTGAGGAAAACGTGTTTTGTTTCCACATTTTGAGGTTTGCAAAGGATTCTGGGTAACAGAACCTGGTCAGAGCCCCACAAGTCACCCCATCTTGGATTCCCCTTGGTCTCTAGTTTTCAAAAATGCACAGGTTTGGTAGGTTTCCCTAGGTGCCGGCTGAGCTAGAGGCCAAAATCTACAGGTAGGCACTTTGCAAAAAACAGCTCTGTTTTCTGTCAAAAAATGGGATGTGTCCACATTGTGTTTTGGGGCATTTCCTGTCGCGGGCGCTAGGCCTACCCATACAAGTGAGGTATCATTTTTATCGGGAGATTTGGGGGAACGCTGGGTGGAAGAACATTTGTGGCTCCTCTCAGATTCCAGAACTTTCTGTCACTGAAATGTGAGGAAAACTTGTTTTTTTATCCACGTTTTGAGGTTTGCAAAGGATTCTGGGTAACAGAACCTGGTCAGAGCCCCACAAGTCACCCCATCTTGGATTCCCCTAGGTCTCTAGTTTTCAAAAATGCACAGGTTTATTAGGTTTCCCTATGTGCCGGCTGAGCTAGAGGCCAAAATCTACAGGTAGGCACTTTTCAAAAAACAGCTCTGTTTTCTGTCAAAAAATGGGATGTGTCCACGTTGTGTTTTGGGGCATTTCCTGTCGCGGGCGCTAGGCCTACCCACACAAGTGAGGTATCATTTTTATCGGGAGACTTGGGGGAACGCTGGGTGGAAGGAAATTTGTGGCTCCTCTCAGATTCCAGAACTTTCTGTCACCAAAATGTGAGGAAAACGTGTTTTGTTTGCCACATTTTGAGGTTTGCAAAGGATTCTGGGTAACAGAACCTGGTCAGAGCCCCACAAGTCACCCCATCTCGGATTCCCCTAGGTCTCTAGTTTTCATAAATGCACAGGTTTGGTAGGTTTCCCTAGGTGCCGGCTGAGCTAGAGGCCAAAATCTACCGGTAGGCACTTTGCAAAAAACAGCTCTGTTTTCTCTCAAAAAATGGGATGTGTCCATGTTGTGTTTTGGGGCATTTCCTGTCGCGGACGCTAGGCCTACCCACACAAGTGAGGTATCATTTTTATCGGGATACTTGGGTGAACGCTGGGTGGAAGGAAATTTGTGGCTCCTCTCAGATTGCAGAAATTTCTGTCACCGAAATGTGAGGAAAACGTGTTTTTTTAGCCACATTTTGAGGTTTGGAAAGGATTCTGGGTAACAGAACCTGGTCAGAGCCCCACAAGTCACCCCATCTTGGATTCCCCTAGGTCACTAGTTTTCATAAATGCACAGGTTTGGTAGGTTTCCCTAGGTGCCGGCTGAGCTAGAGGCCAAAATCTACCGGTAGGCACTTTGCAAAAAACACCTCTGTTTACTTTCAAAAATGTGGATGTGTCCACGTTGCGCTTTGGGGCGTTTCCTGTCGCGGGCGCTAGGCCTACCCACACAAGTGAGGTCTCATTTTTATCGGGAGACTTGGGGGAACGCTGGGTGGAAGGAAATTTGTGGCTCCTCTCAGATTCCAGAACTTTCTGCCACAGAAATGTGAGGAACATGTGTTTTTTTAGCCAAATGTTGAGGTTTGCAAAGGATTCTGGGTAACAGAACCTGGTCCGAGCCCCACAAGTCACCCCATCTTGGATTCCCCTAGGTCTCTAGTTTTCAGAAATGCACAGGTTTGGTATGTTTCCCTAGGTGCCGGCTGAGCTAGAGGCCAAAATCTACAGGTAGGCACTTTGCAAAAAACACCTCTGTTTTCTTAAAAAAATTTGGATGAGTCCACGTTGCGCTTTGGGGCGTTTCCTGTCGCGGGCGCCAGGCCTACCCACACAAGTGAGGTATCATTTTTATCGGGAGACTTGGGGGAACGCTGGGTGGAAGGAAATTTGTGGCTCCTCTGAGATTACAGAACTTTTTGCCACAGAAATGTGAGGAACATGTTTTTTTTTAGCCAAATTTTGAGGTTTGCAAAGGATTCTGGGTAACAGAACCTGGTCCGAGCCCCACAAGTCACCCCATCTTGGATTCCCCTAGGTCTCTAGTTTTCAGAAATGCACAGGTTTGGTAGGTTTCCCTAGGTGCCGGCTGAGCTAGAGGCCAAAATCTACAGGTAGGCACTTTGCAAAAAACACCTTTGTTTTCTTTTAAAGATTTGGATGAGTCCACGTTGCGCTTTGGGGCGTTTCCTGTCGCGGGCGCTAGGCATACCCACTCAAGTGAGGTGTCATTTTTATCGGGAGACTTGGGGACACGCTGGGTGGAAGAACATTTGTGGCTCCTCTCAGATTCCAGAACTTTCTGTCACTGAAATGTGAGGAAAACTTGTTTTTTTATCCACATTTTGAGGTTTGCAAAGGATTCTGGGTAACAGAACCTGGTCAGAGCCCCACAAGTCACCCCATCTTGGATTCCTCTAGGTCTCTAGTTTTCAAAAATGCACAGGTTTATTAGGTTTCCCTATGTGCCGGCTGAGCTAGAGGCCAAAATCTACAGGTAGGCACTTTTCAAAAAACAGCTCTGTTTTCTGTCAAAAAATGGGATGTGTCCACGTTGTGTTTTGGGGCATTTCCTGTCGCGGGCGCTAGGCCTACCCACACAAGTGAGGTCTCATTTTTATCGGGAGGCTTGGGGGAACGCTGGGTGGAAGGAAATTTGTGGCTCCTCTCAGATTCCAGAACTTTCTGCCACAGAAATGTGAGGAACATGTGTTTTTTTAGCCAAATGTTGAGGTTTGCAAAGGATTCTGGGTAACAGAACCTGGTCCGAGCCCCACAAGTCACCCCATCTTGGATTCCCCTAGGTCTCTAGTTTTCAGAAATGCACAGGTTTGGTATGTTTCCCTAGGTGCCGGCTGAGCTAGAGGCCAAAATCTACAGGTAGGCACTTTGCAAAAAACACCTCTGTTTTCTTAAAAAAATTTGGATGAGTCCACGTTGCGCTTTGGGGCGTTTCCTGTCGCGGGCGCCAGGCCTACCCACACAAGTGAGGTATCATTTTTATCGGGAGACTTGGGGGAACGCTGGGTGGAAGGAAATTTGTGGCTCCTCTGAGATTACAGAACTTTTTGCCACAGAAATGTGAGGAACATGTTTTTTTTTAGCCAAATTTTGAGGTTTGCAAAGGATTCTGGGTAACAGAACCTGGTCCGAGCCCCACAAGTCACCCCATCTTGGATTCCCCTAGGTCTCTAGTTTTCAGAAATGCACAGGTTTGGTAGGTTTCCCTAGGTGCCGTCTGAGCTAGAGGCCAAAATCTACAGGTAGGCACTTTGCAAAAAACACCTTTGTTTTCTTTTAAAGATTTGGATGAGTCCACGTTGCGCTTTGGGGCGTTTCCTGTCGCGGGCGCTAGGCATACCCACTCAAGTGAGGTGTCATTTTTATCGGGAGACTTGGGGACACGCTGGGTGGAAGAACATTTGTGGCTCCTCTCAGATTCCAGAACTTTCTGTCACTGAAATGTGAGGAAAACTTGTTTTTTTATCCACATTTTGAGGTTTGCAAAGGATTCTGGGTAACAGAACCTGGTCAGAGCCCCACAAGTCACCCCATCTTGGATTCCCCTAGGTCTCTAGTTTTCAAAAATGCACAGGTTTATTAGGTTTCCCTATGTGCCGGCTGAGCTAGAGGCCAAAATCTACAGGTAGGCACTTTTCAAAAAACAGCTCTGTTTTCTGTCAAAAAATGGGATGTGTCCACGTTGTGTTTTGGGGCATTTCCTGTCGCGGGCGCTAGGCCTACCCACACAAGTGAGGTATCATTTTTATCGGGAGACTTGGGGGAACGCTGGGTGGAAGGAAATTTGTGGCTCCTCTCAGATTCCAGAACTTTCTGTCACCAAAATGTGAGGAAAACGTGTTTTGTTTGCCACATTTTGAGGTTTGGAAAGGATTCTGGGTAACAGAACCTGGTCAGAGCCCCCACAAGTCACCCCATCTTGGATTCCCCTAGGTCACTAGTTTTCATAAATGCACAGGTTTGGTAGGTTTCCCTAGGTGCCGGCTGAGCTAGAGGCCAAAATCTACCGGTAGGCACTTTGCAAAAAACAGCTCTGTTTTCTCTCAAAAAATGGGATGTGTCCATGTTGTGTTTTGGGGCATTTCCTGTCGCAGACGCTAGGCCTACCCACACAAGTGAGGTATCATTTTTATCGGGATACTTGGGTGAACGCTGGGTGGAAGGAAATTTGTGGCTCCTCTCAGATTGCAGAACTTTCTGTCACCGAAATGTGAGGAAAACGTGTTTTTTTAACCACATTTTGAGGTTTGGAAAGGATTCTGGGTAACAGAACCTGGTCAGAGCCCCACAAGTCACCCCATCTTGGATTCCCCTAGGTCTCTAGTTTTCAAAAATGCACAGGTTTGGTAGGTTTCCCTAGGTGCCGGCTGAGCTATAGGCCAAAATCTACAGGTAGGCACTTTGCAAAAAACAGCTCTGTTTTCTGTCAAAAAATGGGATGTGTCCATGTTGTGTTTTGGGGCATTTCCTGTTGCGGGCGCTAGGCCTACCCACACAAGTGAGGTATCATTTTTATCGGGAGACTTGGGAGAACGCTGGGTGGAAGGAAATTTGTGGCTCCTCTCAGATTCCAGAACTTTCTGTCACCGAAATGTGAGGAAAACGTGTTTTTTTAGCCACATTTTGAGGTTTGTAAAGGATTCTGGGTAACAGAACCTGGTCAGAGCCCCACAAGTCACCCCATCTTGGATTCCCCTAGGTCTCTAGTTTTCAAAAATGCACAGGTTTGGTAGGTTTCCCTAGGTGCCGGCTGAGCTAGAGGCCAAAATCTACAGGTAGGCACTTTGCAAAAAACAGCTCTGTTTTCTGTCAAAAAATGGGATGTGTCCACATTGTGTTTTGGGGCATTTCCTGTCGCGGGCGCTAGGCCTACCCATACAAGTGAGGTATCATTTTTATCGGGAGATTTGGGGGGAACGCTGGGTGGAAGAACATTTGTGGCTCCTCTCAGATTCCAGAACTTTCTGTCACTGAAATGTGAGGAAAACTTGTTTTTTTATCCACGTTTTGAGGTTTGCAAAGGATTCTGGGTAACAGAACCTGGTCAGAGCCCCACAAGTCACCCCATCTTGGATTCCCCTAGGTCTCTAGTTTTCAAAAATGCACAGGTTTATTAGGTTTCCCTATGTGCCGGCTGAGCTAGAGGCCAAAATCTACAGGTAGGCACTTTTCAAAAAACAGCTCTGTTTTCTGTCAAAAAATGGGATGTGTCCACGTTGTGTTTTGGGGCATTTCCTGTCGCGGGCGCTAGGCCTACCCACACAAGTGAGGTATCATTTTTATCGGGAGACTTGGGGGAACGCTGGGTGGAAGGAAATTTGTGGCTCCTCTCAGATTCCAGAACTTTCTGTCACCAAAATGTGAGGAAAACGTGTTTTGTTTGCCACATTTTGAGGTTTGCAAAGGATTCTGGGTAACAGAACCTGGTCAGAGCCCCACAAGTCACCCCATCTCGGATTCCCCTAGGTCTCTAGTTTTCATAAATGCACAGGTATGGTAGGTTTCCCTAGGTGCCGGCTGAGCTAGAGGCCAAAATCTACCGGTAGGCACTTTGCAAAAAACAGCTCTGTTTTCTCTCAAAAAATGGGATGTGTCCATGTTGTGTTTTGGGGCATTTCCTGTCGCGGACGCTAGGCCTACCCACACAAGTGAGGTATCATTTTTATCGGGATACTTGGGTGAACGCTGGGTGGAAGGAAATTTGTGGCTCCTCTCAGATTGCAGAAATTTCTGTCACCGAAATGTGAGGAAAACGTGTTTTTTTAGCCACATTTTGAGGTTTGGAAAGGATTCTGGGTAACAGAACCTGGTCAGAGCCCCACAAGTCACCCCATCTTGGATTCCCCTAGGTCACTAGTTTTCATAAATGCACAGGTTTGGTAGGTTTCCCTAGGTGCCGGCTGAGCTAGAGGCCAAAATCTACCGGTAGGCACTTTGCAAAAAACAGCTCTGTTTTCTCTCAAAAAATGGGATGTGTCCATGTTGTGTTTTGGGGCATTTCCTGTCGCAGACGCTAGGCCTACCCACACAAGTGAGGTATCATTTTTATCGGGATACTTGGGTGAACGCTGGGTGGAAGGAAATTTGTGGCTCCTCTCAGATTGCAGAACTTTCTGTCACCGAAATGTGAGGAAAACGTGTTTTTTTAGCCACATTTTGAGGTTTGGAAAGGATTCTGGGTAACAGAACCTGGTCAGAGCCCCACAAGTCACCCCATCTTGGATTCCCCTAGGTCACTAGTTTTCAAAAATGTACAAGTTTGGTAGGTTTCCCTGGGTGCCAGCTGAGCTAGAGGCCAAAATCTACAGGTAGGCACTTTGCAAAAAACAGCTCTGTTTTCTGTCAAAAAATGGCATGTGTCCACGTTGTGTTTTGGGGCATTTCCTGTCGCGGGCGCTAGGCCTACCCACACAAGTGAGGTATCATTTTTATCGGGAGACTTGAGGGAACGCTGGGTGGAAGGAAATTTGTGGCTCCTCTCAGATTCCAGAACTTTCTGTCACCAAAATGTGAGGAAAACGTGTTTTGTTTGCCACATTTTGAGGTTTGGAAAGGATTCTGGGTAACAGAACCTGGTCAGAGCCCCCACAAGTCACCCCATCTTGGATTCCCCTAGGTCACTAGTTTTCATAAATGCACAGGTTTGGTAGGTTTCCCTAGGTGCCGGCTGAGCTAGAGGCCAAAATCTACCGGTAGGCACTTTGCAAAAAACAGCTCTGTTTTCTCTCAAAAAATGGGATGTGTCCATGTTGTGTTTTGGGGCATTTCCTGTCGCAGACGCTAGGCCTACCCACACAAGTGAGGTATCATTTTTATCGGGATACTTGGGTGAACGCTGGGTGGAAGGAAATTTGTGGCTCCTCTCAGATTGCAGAACTTTCTGTCACCGAAATTTGAGGAAAACGTGTTTTTTTAGCCACATTTTGAGGTTTGGAAAGGATTCTGGGTAACAGAACCTGGTCAGAGCCCCACAAGTCACCCCATCTTGGATTCCCCTAGGTCTCTAGTTTTCAAAAATGCACAGGTTTGGTAGGTTTCCCTAGGTGCCGGCTGAGCTATAGGCCAAAATCTACAGGTAGGCACTTTGCAAAAAACAGCTCTGTTTTCTGTCAAAAAATGGGATGTGTCCATGTTGTGTTTTGGGGCATTTCCTGTTGCGGGCGCTAGGCCTACCCACACAAGTGAGGTATCATTTTTATCGGGAGACTTGGGAGAACGCTGGGTGGAAGGAAATTTGTGGCTCCTCTCAGATTCCAGAACTTTCTGTCACCGAAATGTGAGGAAAACGTGTTTTTTTAGCCACATTTTGAGGTTTGTAAAGGATTCTGGGTAACAGAACCTGGTCAGAGCCCCACAAGTCACCCCATCTTGGATTCCCCTAGGTCTCTAGTTTTCAAAAATGCACAGGTTTGGTAGGTTTCCCTAGGTGCCGGCTGAGCTAGAGGCCAAAATCTACAGGTAGGCACTTTGCAAAAAACAGCTCTGTTTTCTGTCAAAAAATGGGATGTGTCCACATTGTGTTTTGGGGCATTTCCTGTCGCGGGCGCTAGGCCTACCCATACAAGTGAGGTATCATTTTTATCGGGAGATTTGGGGGAACGCTGGGTGGAAGAACATTTGTGGCTCCTCTCAGATACCAGAACTTTCTGTCACTGAAATGTGAGGAAAACTTGTTTTTTTATCCACGTTTTGAGGTTTGCAAAGGATTCTGGGTAACAGAACCTGGTCAGAGCCCCACAAGTCACCCCATCTTGGATTCCCCTAGGTCTCTAGTTTTCAAAAATGCACAGGTTTATTAGGTTTCCCTATGTGCCGGCTGAGCTAGAGGCCAAAATCTACAGGTAGGCACTTTTCAAAAAACAGCTCTGTTTTCTGTAAAAAAATGGGATGTGTCCACGTTGTGTTTTGGGGCATTTCCTGTCGCGGGCGCTAGGCCTACCCACACAAGTGAGGTATCATTTTTATCGGGAGACTTGGGGGAACGCTGGGTGGAAGGAAATTTGTGGCTCCTCTCAGATTCCAGAACTTTCTGTCACCAAAATGTGAGGAAAACGTGTTTTGTTTGCCACATTTTGAGGTTTGCAAAGGATTCTGGGTAACAGAACCTGGTCAGAGCCCCACAAGTCACCCCATCTCGGATTCCCCTAGGTCTCTAGTTTTCATAAATGCACAGGTTTGGTAGGTTTCCCTAGGTGCCGGCTGAGCTAGAGGCCAAAATCTACCGGTAGGCACTTTGCAAAAAACAGCTCTGTTTTCTCTCAAAAAATGGGATGTGTCCATGTTGTGTTTTGGGGCATTTCCTGTCGCGGACGCTAGGCCTACCCACACAAGTGAGGTATAATATTTATCGGGATACTTGGGTGAACGCTGGGTGGAAGGAAATTTGTGGCTCCTCTCAGATTGCAGAAATTTCTGTCACCGAAATGTGAGGAAAACGTGTTTTTTTAGCCACATTTTGAGGTTTGGAAAGGATTCTGGGTAACAGAACCTGGTCAGAGCCCCACAAGTCACCCCATCTTGGATTCCCCTAGGTCACTAGTTTTAATAAATGCACAGGTTTGGTAGGTTTCCCTAGGTGCCGGCTGAGCTAGAGGCCAAAATCTACCGGTAGGCACTTTGCAAAAAACAGCTCTGTCTTCTCTCAAAAAATGGGATGTGTCCATGTTGTGTTTTGGGGCATTTCCTGTTGCAGACGCTAGGCCTACCCACACAAGTGAGGTATCATTTTTATCGGGATACTTGGGTGAACGCTGGGTGGAAGGAAATTTGTGGCTCCTCTCAGATTGCAGAACTTTCTGTCACCGAAATGTGAGGAAAACGTGTTTTTTTAGCCACATTTTGAGGTTTGGAAAGGATTCTGGGTAACAGAACCTGGTCAGAGCCCCACAAGTCACCCCATCTTGGATTCCCCTAGGTCACTAGTTTTCAAAAATGTACAAGTTTGGTAGGTTTCCCTGGGTGCCAGCTGAGCTAGAGGCCAAAATCTACAGGTAGGCACTTTGCAAAAAACAGCTCTGTTTTCTGTCAAAAAATGGGATGTGTCCACGTTGTGTTTTGGGGCATTTCGTGTCGCGGGCGCTATGCCTACCCACACAAGTGAGGTATCATTTTTATCGGGAGACTTGTTGGAACGCTGGGTGGAAGGAAATTTGTGGCTACTCTCAGATTCCAGAACTTTCTGTCACCAAAATGTGAGGAAAACGTGTTTTTTTTGCCACATTTTGAGGTTTGCAAAGGATTCTGGGTAACAGAACCTGGTCAGAGCCCCACAAGTCACCCCATCTTGGATTCCCCTAGGTCTCTAGTTTTAAAAAATGCACAGGTTTATTAGGTTTCCCTATGTGCCGGCTGAGCTAGAGGCCAAAATCTACCGGTAGGCACTTTGCAAAAAAAGCTCTGTTTTCTCGCAAAAAATGGGATGTGTCCACGTTGTGTTTTGGGGCATTTCCTGTCGCGGGTGCTAGGCCTACCCACACAAGTGAGGTATCATTTTTATCGGGAGACTTGGGGGAACGCTGGGTGGAAGGAAATTTGTGGCTCCTCTCAGATTCCAGAACTTTCTGTCACCAAAATGTGAGGAAAACGTGTTTTGTTTGCCACATTTTGAGGTTTGCAAAGGATTCTGGGTAACAGAACCTGGTCAGAGCCCCACAAGTGACCCCATCTTGGATTCCCCTAGGTCTCTAGTTTTCATAAATGCACAGGTTTGGTAGGTTTCCCTAGGTGCCGGCTGAGCTAGAGGCCAAAATCTACCGGTAGGCACTTTGCAAAAAACAGCTCTGTTTTCTCTCAAAAAATGGGATGTGTCCATGTTGTGTTTTGGGGCATTTCCTGTCGCGGACGCTAGGCCTACCCACACAAGTGAGGTATCATTTTTATCGGGATAATTGGGTGAACGCTGGGTGGAAGGAAATTTGTGGCTCCTCTCAGATTGCAGAACTTTCTGTCACCGAAATGTGAGGAAAACGTGTTTATTTAGCCACATTTTGAGGTTTGGAAAGGGTTCTGGGTAACAGAACCTGGTCAGAGCCCCACAAGTCACCCATCTTGGATTCCCCTAGGTCACTAGTTTTCATAAATGCACAGGTTTGGTAGGTTTCCCTAGGTGCCGGCTGAGCTAGAGGCCAAAATCTACCGGTAGGCACTTTGCAAAAAACAGCTCTGTTTTCTCTCAAAAAATGGGATGTGTCCATGTTGTGTTTTGGGGCATTTCCTGTCGCAGACGCTAGGCCTACCCACACAAGTGAGGTATCATTTTTATCGGGATACTTGGGTGAACGCTGGGTGGAAGGAAATTTGTGGCTCCTCTCAGATTGCAGAACTTTCTGTCACCGAAATGTGAGGAAAACATGTTTTTTTAGCCACATTTTGAGGTTTGGAAAGGATTCTGGGTAACAGAACCTGGTCAGAGCCCCACAAGTCACCCCATCTTGGATTCCCCTAGGTCACTAGTTTTCAAAAATGTACAAGTTTGGTAGGTTTCCCTAGGTGCCAGCTGAGCTAGAGGCCAAAATCTACAGGTAGGCACTTTGCAAAAAACAGCTCTGTTTTCTGTCAAAAAATGGGATGTGTCCACGTTGTGTTTTGGGGCATTTCCTGTCGCGGGCGCTAGGCCTACCCACACAAGTGAGGTATCATTTTTATCGGGAGACTTGGGGGAACGCTGGGTGGAAGGAAATTTGTGGCTACTCTCAGATTCCAGAACTTTCTGTCACCAAAATGTGAGGAAAACATGTTTTTTTTGCCACATTTTGAGGTTTGCAAAGGATTCTGGGTAACAGAACCTGGTCAGAGCCCCACAAGTCACCCCATCTTGGATTCCCCTAGGTCTCTAGTTTTCAAAAATGCACAGGTTTGGTAGGTTTCCCTAGGTGCCGGCTGAGCTAGAGGCCAAAATCTACAGGAAGGCACTTTGCAAAAAACAGCTCTGTTTTCTCTCAAAAAATGGGATGTGTCCATGTTGTGTTTTGGGGCATTTCCTGTCGCAGACGCTAGGCCTACCCACACAAGTGAGGTATCATTTTTATCGGGATACTTGGGTGAACGCTGGGTGGAAGGAAATTTGTGGCTACTCTCAGATTCCAGAACTTTCTGTCACCAAAATGTGAGGAAAACGTGTTTTTTTTGCCACATTTTGAGGTTTGCAAAGGATTTTGGGTAACAGAACCTGGTCAGAGCCCCACAAGTCACCCCATCTTGGATTCCCCTAGGTCTCTAGTTTTCAAAAATGCACATGTTTGGTAGGTTTCCCTAGGTGCCGGCTGAGCTAGAGGCCAAAATCTACAGGTAGGCACTTTGCAAAAAACAGCTCTGTTTTCTGTCAAAAAATGGGATGTGTTCACGTTGTATTTTGGGGCATTTCCTGTTGTGGGCGCTAGGCCTACCCACACAAGTGAGGTATCATTTTTATCGGGAGACTTGGGGGAACGCTAGGTGGAAGGGAATTTGTGGCTCCTCTCAGATTCCAGAACTTTCTGTCATCGAAATTTGAGGAAAACTTGTTTTTTTAGCCACATTTTGAGGATTACAAAGGATTCTGGGTAACAGAACCTGGTCAGAGCCCCACATGTCACCCCATTTTGGATTCCCCTAGGTCTCTAGTTTTAAAAAATGCACATGTTTGGTAGGTTTCCCATGTGCCGGCTGAGCTAGAGGCCAAAATCTACAGGTAGGCACTTTGCAAAAAACAGCTCTGTTTTCTGTAAAAAAATGGGATGTGTCCACGTTGTGTTTTGGGGCATTTCCTGTCGCGGGCGCTAGGCCTACCCACACAAGTGAGGTATCATTTTTATCGGGAGACTTGGGAGAACGCTGGGTGGAAGGAAATTAGTGGCTCCTCTCAGATTCCAGAACTTTCTGTCACCGAAATGTGAGGAAAACGTGTTTTTTTAGCCACATTTTGAGGTTTGCAAAGGATTCTGGGTAACAGAACCTGGTCAGAGCCCCACAAGTCACCCCATCTTGGATTCCCCTAGGTCTCTAGTTTTCAAAAATGCACATGTTTGGTAGGTTTCCCTAGGTGCCGGCTGAGCTAGAGGCCAAAATCTACAGGTAGGCACTTTGCAAAAAACAGCTCTGTTTTCTGTCAAAAAATGGGATGTGTTCACGTTGTGTCTTGGGGCATTTCCTGTTGAGGCGCTAGGCCTACCCACACAAGTGAGGTATAATTTTTATGGGGAGACTTGGGGGAACGCTAGGTGGAAGGGAATTTGTGGCTCCTCTCAGATTCCAGAACTTTCTGTCACCGAAATGTGAGGAAAACGTGTTTTTGTAGCCACATTTTGAGGTTTGCAAAGGATTCTGGGTAACAGAACCTGGTCAGAGCCCCACAAGTCACCCCATCTTGGATTCCCCTAGGTCTCTAGTTTTCAAAAATGCACATGTTTGGTAGGTTTCCCTAGGTGCCGGCTGAGCTAGAGGCCAAAATCTACAGGTAGGCACTTTGCAAAAAACAGCTCTGTTTTCTGTCAAAAAATGGGATGTGTCCACGTTGTGTTTTCGGGCATTTCCTGTCGCGGGCGCTAGGCCTACCCATACAAGTGACGTATCATTTTTATCGGGAGACTTGGGGGAACGCTGGGTGGAAGGAAATTAGTGGCTCCTCTCAGATTCCAGAACTTTCTGTCACTGAAATTTGAGGAAAATGTGTTTTTTTAGCCACGTTTTGAGGTTTGCAAAGGATTCTGGGTAACAGAACCTGGTCAGAGCCCCACAAGTCACACCATCTTGGATTCCCCTAGGTCTCTAGTTTTAAAAAATGCACAGGTTTGGTAGGTTTCCCTATGTGCCGGCTGAGCTAGAGCCCCAAATCTACAGGTAGGCACTTTGCAAAAAACAGCTCTGTTTTCTGTCAAAAAATGGGATGTGTCCACGTTGTGTTTTGGGGCATTTCCTCTCGCGGGCGCTAGGCCTACCCATACAAGTGAGGTATCATTTTTATCGGGAGACTTGGGGGAACGCTGGGTGGAAGAACATTTGTGGCTCCTCTCAGATTCCAGAACTTTCTGTCACTGAAATGTGAGGAAAACGTGTTTTTTTATCCACGTTTTGAGGTTTGCAAAGGATTCTGGGTAACAGAACCTGGTCAGAGCCCCACAAGTCACCCCATCTTGGATTCCCCTAGGTCTCTAGTTTTCAAAAATGCACAGGTTTATTAGGTTTCCCTATGTGCCGGCTGAGCTAGAGGCCAAAATCTACAGGTAGGCACTTTGCAAAAAACAGCTCTGTTTTCTGTCAAAAAATGGGATGTGTCCACGTTGTGTTTTGGGGCATTTCCTGTCGCGGGCACTAGGCCTACCCACACAAGTGAGGTATCATTTTTATCGGTAGACTTGGGGGAACGCTGGATGGAAGGAAATTTGTGGCTACTCTCAGATTCTAGAACTTTCTGTCACTGAAATGTGAGGAAAACGTGTTTTTTTATCCACGTTTTGAGGTTTGCAAAGGATTCTGGGTAACAGAACCTGGTCAGAGCCCCACAAGTCACCCCATCTTGGATTCCCCTAGGTCTCTAGTTTTCAAAAATGCACAGGTTTATTAGGTTTCCCTATGTGCCGGCTGAGCTAGAGGCCAAAATCTACAGGTAGGCACTTTGCAAAAAACAGCTCTGTTTTCTGTCAAAAAATGGGATGTGTCCACGTTGTGTTTTGGGGCATTTCCTGTCGCGGGCGCTAGGCCTACCCACACAAGTGAGGTTTCATTTTTATCGGGAGACTTGGGGGAACACTGGATGGAAGGAAATTTGTGGCTACTCTCAGATTCCAGAACTTTCTGTCACCAAAATGTGAGGAAAAAGTGTTTTTTTTGCCACATTTTGAGGTTTGCAAAGGATTCTGGGTATCAGAACCTGGTCAGAGCCCCACAAGTCACCCCATCTTGGATTCCCCTAGGTCTCTAGTTTTCAAAAATGCACAGGTTTGGTAGGTTTCCCTAGGTGCCGGCTGAGCTAGAGGCCAAAATCTACCGGTAGGCACTTTGCAAAAAACAGCTCTGTTTTCTCTCAAAAAATGGGATGTGTCCATGTTGTGTTTTGGGGCATCTCCTGTCGCAGACGCTAGGCCTACCCACACAAGTGAGGTATCATTTTTATCGGGATACTTGGGTGAACGCTGGGTGGAAGGAAATTTGTGGCTCCTCTCAGATTGCAGAACTTTCTGTCACCGAAATGTGAGGAAAACGTGTTTTTTTAGCCACATTGTGAGGTTTGGAAAGGATTCTGGGTAACAGAACCTGGTCAGAGCCCCACAAGTCACCCCATCTTGGATTCCCCTAGGTCACTAGTTTTCAAAAATGTACAGGTTTGGTAGGTTTCCCTAGGTGCCGGCTGAGCTAGAGGCCAAAATCTACAGGTAGGCACTTTGCAAAAAACAGCTCTGTTTTCTGTAAAAAAATGGGATGTGTCCACGTTGTGTTTTGGGGCATTTCCTGTTGTGGGCGCTAGGCCTACCCACACAAGTGAGGTATCATTTTTATCGGGAGACTTGGGGGAACGCTGGGTGGAAGAACATTTGTGGCTCCTCTCAGATTCCAGAACTTTCTGTCACTGAAATGTGAGGAAAACTTGTTTTTTTATCCACGTTTTGAGGTTTGCAAAGGATTCTGGGTAACAGAACCTGGTCAGAGCCCCACAAGTCACCCCATCTTGGATTCCCCTAGGTCTCTAGTTTTCAAAAATGCACAGGTTTGGTAGGTTTCCCAATGTGCCGGCTGAGCTAGAGGCCACAATCTACAGGTAGGCACTTTGCAAAAAACAGCTCTGTTTTCTGTCAAAAAATGGGATGTGTCCACATTGTGTTTTGGGGCATTTCCTGTCGCGGGCGGTAGACCTACCCACACAAGTGAGGTATCATTTTTATCGGGAGACTTGGGTGAACGCTGGGTGGAAGGAAGTTTGTGGCTCCCCTCAGATTTCAGAACTTTCTGTCACCGAAATGTGAGGAAAACGTGTTTTTTTAGCCACATTTTGAGGTTTGGAAAGGATTCTGGGTAACAGAACCTGGTCAGAGTCCCACAAGTCACCCCATCTTGGATTCCCCTAGGTTACTAGTTTTCAAAAATGCACAGGTTTGGTACGTTTCCCTAGGTGCCGGCTGAGCTAGAGGCCAAAATCTACAGGTAGGCACTTTGCAAAAAACAGCTCTGTTTTCTGTCAAAAAATGGGATGTGTTCACGTTGTGTTTTGGGGCATTTCCTGTTGCGGGCGCTAGGCCTACCCACACAAGTGAGGTATCATTTTTATCGGGAGACTTGGGGGAACGCTAGGTGGAAGGGAATTTGTGGCTCCTCTCAGATTGCAGAACTTTCTGTCACCGAAATGTGAGGAAAACTTGTTTTTGTAGCCACATTTTGAGGTTTGCAAAGGATTCTGGGTAACAGAACCTGATCAGAGCCCCACATGTCACCCCATCTTGGATTCCCCTAGGTCTCTAGTTTTAAAAAATGCACAGGTTTGGTAGGTTTCCCAATGTGCCGGCTGAGCTAGAGGCCAAAATCTACAGGTAGGCACTTTGCAAAAAACAGCTCTGTTTTCTGTCAAAAAATGGGATGTGTCCACGTTGTGTTTTGGGGCATTTCCTGTCGCGGGCGCTAGGCCTACTCACACAAGTGAGGTATCATTTTTATCGGGAGACTTGGGTGAACGCTGGGTGGAAGGAAGTTTGTGGCTCCTCTCAGATTTCAGAACTTTCTGTCACCGAAATGTGAGGAAAACGTGTTTTTTTAGCCACATTTTGAGGTTTGGAAAGGATTCTGGGTAACAGAACCTGGTCAGAGTCCCACAAGTCACCCCATCTTGGATTCCCCTAGGTTACTAGTTTTCAAAAATGCACAGGTTTGGTACGTTTCCCTAGGTGCCGGCTGAGCTAGAGGCCAAAATCTACAGGTAGGCACTTTGCAAAAAACAGCTCTGTTTTCTGTCAAAAAATGGGATGTGTTCACGTTGTGTTTTGGGGCATTTCCTGTTGCGGGCGCTAGGCCTACCCACACAAGTGAGGTATCATTTTTATCGGGAGACTTGGGGGAACGCTAGGTGGAAGGGAATTTGTGGCTCCTCTCAGATTGCAGAACTTTCTGTCACCGAAATGTGAGGAAAACTTGTTTTTGTAGCCACATTTTGAGGTTTGCAAAGGATTCTGGGTAACAGAACCTGGTCAGAGCCCCACATGTCACCCCATCTTGGATTCCCCTAGGTCTCTAGTTTTAAAAAATGCACAGGTTTGGTAGGTTTCCCAATGTGCCGGCTGAGCTAGAGGCCAAAATCTACAGGTAGGCACTTTGCAAAAAACAGCTCTGTTTTCTGTCAAAAAATGGGATGTGTCCACGTTGTGTTTTGGGGCATTTCCTGTCGCGGGCGCTAGGCCTACCCACACAAGTGAGGTATCATTTTTATCGGGAGACTTGGGAGAACGCTGGGTGGAAGGAAATTAGTGGCTCCTCTCAGATTCCAGAACTTTCTGTCACCGAAATGTGAGGAAAACGTGTTTTTTTAGCCACATTTTGAGGTTTGCAAAGGATTCTGGGTAACAGAACCTGGTCAGAGCCCCACAAGTCACCCCATCTTGGATTCCCCTAGGTCTCTAGTTTTCAAAAATGCACATGTTTGGTAGGTTTCCCTAGGTGCCGGCTGAGCTAGAGGCCAAAATCTACAGGTAGGCACTTTGCAAAAAACAGCTCTGTTTTCTGTCAAAAAATGGGATGTGTTCACGTTGTGTCTTGGGGCATTTCCTGTTGTGGGCGCTAGGCCTACCCACACAAGTGAGGAATAATTTTTATCGGGAGACTTGGGGGAACGCTAGGTGGAAGGGAATTTGTGGCTCCTCTCAGATTCCAGAACTTTCTGTCACCGAAATGTGAGGAAAACGTGTTTTTGTAGCCACATTTTGAGGTTTGCAAAGGATTCTGGGTAACAGAACCTGGTCAGAGCCCCACAAGTCACCCCATCTTGGATTCCCCTAGGTCTCTAGTTTTCAAAAATGCACAGGTTTGGTAGGTTTCCCAATGTGCCGGCTGAGCTAGAGGCCACAATCTACAGGTAGGCACTTTGCAAAAAACAGCTCTGTTTTCTGTCAAAAAATGGGATGTGTCCACATTGTGTTTTGGGGCATTTCCTGTCGCGGGCGGTAGGCCTACCCACACAAGTGAGGTATCATTTTTATCGGGAGACTTGGGTGAACGCTGGGTGGAAGGAAGTTTGTGGCTCCTCTCAGATTTCAGAACTTTCTGTCACCGAAATGTGAGGAAAACGTGTTTTTTTAGCCACATTTTGAGGTTTGGAAAGGATTCTGGGTAACAGAACCTGGTCAGAGCCCCACAAGTCACCCCATCTTGGATTCCCCTAGGTTACTAGTTTTCAAAAAGGCATAGGTTTGGTACGTTTCTCTAGGTGCCGGCTGAGCTAGAGGCCAAAATCTACAGGTAGGCACTTTGCAAAAAACAGCTCTGTTTTCTGTCAAAAAATGGGATGTGTTCACGTTGTGTTTTGGGGCATTTCCTGTTGCGGGCGCTAGGCCTACCCACACAAGTGAGGTATCATTTTTATCGGGAGACTTGGGGGAACGCTAGGTGGAAGGGAATTTGTGGCTCCTCTCAGATTGCAGAACTTTCTGTCACCGAAATGTGAGGAAAACTTGTTTTTGTAGCCACATTTTGAGGTTTGCAAAGGATTCTGGGTAACAGAACCTGGTCAGAGCCCCACATGTCACCCCATCTTGGATTCCCCTAGGTCTCTAGTTTTAAAAAATGCACAGGTTTGGTAGGTTTCCCAATGTGCCGGCTGAGCTAGAGGCCAAAATCTACAGGTAGGCACTTTGCAAAAAACAGCTCTGTTTTCTCTCAAAAAATGGGATGAGTCCACGTTGTGTTTTGGGGCATTTCCTGTTGCGGGCGCTAGGCCTACCCACACAAGTGAGGTATCATTTTTATCGGGAGACTTGGGGGAACGCTAGGTGGAAGGAAATTTGTGGCTCCTCTCAGATTCCAGAACTTTCTGTCACCGAAATGTGAGGAAAACGTGTTTTTGTAGCCACATTTTGAGGTTTGCAAAGGATTCTGGGTAACAGAACCTGGTCAGAGCCCCACATGTCACCACATCTTGGATTCCCCTAGGTCTCTAGTATTAAAAAATGCACAGGTTTGGTAGGTTTCCCAATGTGCCGGCTGAGCTAGAGGCCAAAATCTACCGATAGGCACTTTGCAAAAAACAGCTCTGTTTTCTGTCAAAAAATGTGATGTGTCCACATAGTGTTTTGGGGCATTTCCTGTCGCGGGCGCTAGGCCTACCCACACAAGTGAGGTATCATTTTTATCGGGAGACTTGGGGGAACGCTGGGTGGAAGGAAATTTGTGGCTCCTCTCAGATTCCAGAACTTTCTGTCACTGAAATTTGAGGAAAACGTGTTTTTTTAGCCACATTTTGAGGTTTACAAAGGATTCTGGGTAACAGAACCTGGTCAGAGCCCCACAAGTCATCCCATCTTGGAATCCCCAGGTCTCTAGTTTTCAGAAATGCACAGGTTTGCTGGTTTCCCTGGGTGCCGGCTGAGCTAGAGGCCAAAATCTACAGGTAGGCACTTTGCAAAAAACAGCTCTGTTTTCTGTAAAAAAATGGGATGTGTCCACGTTGTGTTTTGGGGCATTTCCTGTCGCGGGTGCTAGGCCTACCCACACAAGTGAGGTATCATTTTTATCGGGAGACTTGGGGGAACGCTGGGTGGAAGGAAATTTGTGGCTCCTCTCAGATTCCAGAACTTTCTGTCACCAAAATGTGAGGAAAACGTGTTTTGTTTGCCACATTTTGAGGTTTGCAAAGGATTCTGGGTAACAGAACCAGGTCAGAGCCCCACAAGTGACACCATCTTGGATTCCCCTAGGTCTCTAGTTTTCATAAATGCACAGGTTTGGTAGGTTTCCCTAGGTGCCGGCTGAGCTAGAGGCCAAAATCTACCGGTAGGCACTTTGCAAAAAACAGCTCTGTTTTCTCTCTAAAAATGGGATGTGTCCATGTTGTGTTTTGGGGCATTTCCTGTCGCGGACGTTAGGCCTACCCACACAAGTGAGGTATCATTTTTATCGGGATACTTGGGTGAACGCTGGGTGGAAGGAAATTTGTGGCTCCTCTCAGATTGCAGAACTATCTGTCACTGAAATGTGAGGAAAACGTGTTTTTTTATCCACGTTTTGAGGTTTGCAAAGGATTCTGGGTAACAGAACCTGGTCAGAGCCCCACAAGTCACCCCATCTTGGATTCCCCTAGGTCTCTAGTTTTAAAAAATGCACAGGTTTATTAGGTTTCCCTATGTGCCGGCTGAGCTAGAGGCCAAAATCTACAGGTAGGCACTTTGCAAAAAACAGCTCTGTTTTCTGTCAAAAAATGGGATGTGTCCACGTTGTGTTTTGGGGCATTTCCTGTCGCGGGCGCTAGGCCTACCCACACAAGTGAGGTATCATTTTAATCGGGAGACTTGGGGGAACGCTGGATGGAAGGAAATTTGTGGCTACTCTCAGAGTCCAGAACTTTCTGTCACCAAAATGTGAGGAAAAAGTGTTTTTTTTGCCACATTTTGAGGTTTGCAAAGGATTCTGGGTATCAGAACCTGGACAGAGCCCCACAAGTCATCCCATCTTGGAATCCCCCAGGTCTCTAGTTTTCAGAAATGCACAGGTTTGGTAGGTTTCCCTGGGTGCCGGCTGAGCTAGAGGCCAAAATCTACAGGTAGGCACTTTGCAAAAAACAGCTCTGTTTTCTGTCAAAAAATGGGATGTGTCCACGTTGTGTTTTGGGGCATTTCCTGTCGCGGGTGCTAGGCCTACCCACACAAGTGAGGTATCATTTTTATCGGGAGACTTGGGGGAACGCTGGGTGGAAGGAAATTTGTGGCTCCTCTCAGATTCCAGAACTTTCTGTCACCAAAATGTGAGGAAAACGTTTTTTGTTTGCCACATTTTGAGGTTTGCAAAGGATTCTGGGTAACAGAACCTGGTCAGAGCCCCACAAGTGACCCCATCTTGGATTCCCCTAGGTCTCTAGTTTTCATAAATGCTCAGGTTTGGTAGGTTTCCCTAGGTGCCGGCTGAGCTAGAGGCCAAAATCTACCGGTAGGCACTTTGCAAAAAACAGCTCTGTTTTCTCTCAAAAAATGGGATGTGTCCATGTTGTGTTTTGGGGCATTTCCTGTCGCGGACGCTAGGCCTACCCACACAAGTGAGGTATCATTTTTATCGGGATACTTGGGTGAACGCTGGGTGGAAAGAAATTTGTGGCTCCTCTCAGATTGCAGAACTATCTGTCACCGAAATGTGAGGAAAACGTGTTTATTTAGCCACATTTTGAGGTTTGGAAAGGGTTCTGGGTAACAGAACGTGGTCAGAGCCCCACAAGTCACCCCATCTTGGATTCCCCTAGGTCACTAGTTTTCATAAATGCACAGGTTTGGTAGGTTTCCCTAGGTGCCGGCTGAGCTAGAGGCCAAAATCTACCGGTAGGCACTTTGCAAAAAACAGCTCTGTTTTCTCTCAAAAAATGGGATGTGTCCATGTTGTGTTTTGGGGCATTTCCTGTCGCAGACGCTAGGCCTACCCACACAAGTGAGGTATCATTTTTATCGGGATACTTGGGTGAACGCTGGGTGGAAGGAAATTTGTGGCTCCT
Organism: Pleurodeles waltl; assembly: GCF_031143425.1. Classification (NCBI taxonomy): domain Eukaryota; kingdom Metazoa; phylum Chordata; class Amphibia; order Caudata; family Salamandridae; genus Pleurodeles; species Pleurodeles waltl. Next base: position 163,412,540 of record NC_090444.1, read on the forward strand.
CTCAGATTGCAGAACTTTCTGTCACCGAAATGTGAGGAAAACATGTTTTTTTAGCCACATTTTGAGGTTTGGAAAGGATTCTGGGTAACAGAACCTGGTCAGAGCCCCACAAGTCACCCCATCTTGGATTCCCCTAGGTCACTAGTTTTCAAAAATGTACAAGTTTGGTAGGTTTCCCTAGATGCCAGCTGAGCTAGAGGCCAAAATCTACAGGTAGGCACTTTGCAAAAAACAGCTCTGTTTTCTGTCAAAAAATGGGATGTGTCCACGTTGTGTTTTGGGGCATTTCCTGTCGCGGGCGCTAGGCCTACCCACACAAGTGAGGTATCATTTTTATCTGGAGACTTGGGGGAACGCTGGGTGGAAGCAAATTTGTGGCTACTCTCAGATTCCAGAACTTTCTGTCACCAAAATGTGAGGAAAACGTGTTTTTTTTGCCACATTTTGAGGTTTGCAAAGGATTCTGGGTAACAGAACCTGGTCAGAGCCCCACAAGTCACCCCATCTTGGATTCCCCTAGGTCTCTAGTTTTCAAAAATGCACAGGTTTGGTAGGTTTCCCTAGGTGCCGGCTTGAGCTAGAGGCCAAAATCTACAGGTAGGCACTTTGCAAAAATCAGCTCTGTTTTCTCTCAAAAAATGGGATGTGTCCATGTTGTGTTTTGGGGCATTTCCTGTCGCAGACGCTAGGCCTACCCACACAAGTGAGGTATCATTTTTATCGGGATACTTGGGTGAACGCTGGGTGGAAGGAAATTTGTGGCTACTCTCAGATTCCAGAACTTTCTGTCACCAAAATGTGAGGAAAACGTGTTTTTTTTGCCACATTTTGAGGTTTGCAAAGGATTTTGGGTAACAGAACCTGGTCAGAGCCCCACAAGTCACCCCATCTTGGATTCCCCTAGGTCTCTAGTTTTCAAAAATGCACATGTTTGGTAGGTTTCCCTAGGTGCCGGCTGAGCTAGAGGCCAAAATCTACAGGTAGGCACTTTGCAAAAAACAGCTCTGTTTTCTGTCAAAAAATGGGATGTGTTCACGTTGTGTTTTGGGGCATTTCCTGTTGTGGGCGCTAGGCCTACCCACACAAGTGAAGTATCATTTTTATCGGGAGACTTGGGGGAACGCTAGGTGGAAGGGAATTTGTGGCTCCTCTCAGATTCCAGAACTTTCTGTCACCGAAATGTGAGGAAAACGTGTTTTTGTAGCCACATTTTGAGGTTTGCAAAGGATTCTGGGTAACAGAAGCTGGTCAGAGCCCCACAAGTCACCCCATCTTGGATTCCCCTATGTCTCTAGTTTTCAAAAATGCACATGTTTGGTAGGTTTCCCTAGGTGCCGGCTGAGCTAGAGGCCAAAATCTACAGGTAGACACTTTGCAAAAAACAGCTCTGTTTTCTGTCAAAAAATGGGATGTGTTCACGTTGTGTTTTGGTGCATTTCATGTCACGGGCGCTAGGCCTACCCACACAAGTGAGGTATCATTTTTATCGTGAGACTTGGGGGAACGCTGGTTGGAAGGAAATTTGTGGCTCCTCTCAGATTCCAGAACTTTCTGTCACCGAAATTTGAGGAAAACTTGTTTTTTTAGCCACATTTTGAGGATTACAAAGGATTCTGGGTAACAGAACCTGGTCAGAGCCCCACATGTCACCCCATTTTGGATTCCCCTAGGTCTCTAGTTTTAAAAAATGCACAGGTTTGGTAGGTTTCCCATGTGCCGGCTGAGCTAGAGGCCAAAATCTACAGGTAGGCACTTTGCAAAAAACAGCTCTGTTTTCTGTCAAAAAATGTGATGTGTCCACGTTGTGTTTTCGTGCATTTCATGTCGCGGGCGCTAGGCCTACCCACACAAGTGAGGTATCATTTTTATCGGGAGACTTGGGGGAACGCTGGTTGGAAGGAAATTTGTGGCTCCTCTCAGATTCCAGAACTTTCTGAAACCGAAATTTGAGGAAAACTTGTTTTTTTAGCCACATTTTGAGGATTACAAAGGATTCTGGGTAACAGAACCTGGTCAGAGCCCCACAAGTCACCCCATCTTGGAATCCCCCAGGTCTCTAGTTTTCAGAAATGCACAGGTTTGGTAGGTTTCCCTAGGTGCCGGCTGAGCTAGAGGCCAAAATCTACAGGTAGGCGCTTTGCAAAAAACAGCTCTGTTTTCCTGTCAAAAAATGGGATGTGTCCACGTTGTGTTTTGGGGCATTTCCTGTCGCGGGCGCTAGGCCTACCCACACAAGTGAGGTATCATTTTTATCGGGAGACTTGGGGGAACGCTGGGTGGAAGGAAATTTGTGGCTCCTCTCAGATTCCAGAACTTTCTGTCACTGAAATTTGAGGAAAATGTGTTTTTTTACCCACGTTTTGAGGTTTGCAAAGGATTCTGGGTAACAGAACCTGGTCAGAGCCCCACAAGTCACACCATCTTGGATTCCCCTAGGTCTCTAGTTTTAAAAAATGCACAGGTTTGGTAGGTTTCCCTATGTGCCGGCTGAGCTAGAGCCCCAAATCTACAGGTAGGCACTTTGCAAAAAACAGCTCTGTTTTCTGTCAAAAAATGGGATGTGTCCACGTTGTGTTTTGGGGCATTTCCTGTCGCGGGCGCTAGGCCTACCCACACAAGTGAGGTATCATTTTTATCGGGAGACTTGGGGGAACGCTGGATGGAAGGAAATTTGTGGCTACTCTCAGATTCCAGAACTTTCTGTCACCAAAATGTGAGGAAAACGTGTTTTTTTTGCCACATTTTGAGGTTTGCAAAGGATTCTGGGTATCAGAACCTGGTCAGAGCCCCACAAGTCACCCCATCTTGGATTCCCCTAGGTCTCTAGTTTTAAAAAATGCACAGGTTTGGTAGGTTTCCCTAGGTGCCGGCTGAGCTAGAGGCCAAAATCTACCAGTAGGCACTTTGCAAAAAACAGCTCTGTTTTCTCTCAAAAAATGGGATGTGTCCATGTTGTGTTTTGGGGCATTTCCTGTCGCAGACGCTAGGCCTACCCACACAAGTGAGGTATCATTTTTATTGGGATACTTGGGTGAACGCTGGGTGGAAGGAAATTTGTGGCTCCTCTCAGATTGCAGAACTTTCTGTCACCGAAATGTGAGGAAAACGTGTTTTTTTAGCCACATTGTGAGGTTTGGAAAGGATTCTGGGTAACAGAACCTGGTCAGAGCCCCACAAGTCACCCCATCTTGGATTCCCCTAGGTCACTAGTTTTCAAAAATGTACAGGTTTGGTAGGTTTCTCTAGGTGCCGGCTGAGCTAGAGCTCAAAATCTACAGGTAGGCACTTTGCAAAAAACAGCTCTGTTTTCTGTCAAAAAATGGGATGTGTCCACGTTGTGTTTTGGGGCATTTCCTGTCGCGGGCGCTAGGCCTACCCATACAAGTGAGGTATCATTTTTATCGGGAGACTTGGGGGAACGCTGGGTGGAAGAACATTTGTGGCTCCTCTCAGATTCCAGAACTTTCTGTCACTGAAATGTGAGGAAAACGTGTTTTTTTATCCACGTTTTGAGGTTTGCAAAGGATTCTGGGTAACAGAACCTGGTCAGAGCCCCACAAGTCACACCATCTTGGATTCCCCTAGGTCTCTAGTTTTAAAAAATGCACAGGTTTGGTAGGTTTCCCTATGTGCCGGCTGAGCAAGAGCCCCAAATCTACAGGTAGGCACTTTGCAAAAAACAGATGTGTCCACGTTGTGTTTTGGGGCATTTCCTGTCGCGGGCGCTAGGCCTACCCATACAAGTGAGGTATCATTTTTATCGGGAGACTTGGGGGAACGCTGGGTGGAAGAACATTTGTGGCTCCTCTCAGATTCCAGAACTTTCTGTCACTGAAATGTGAGGAAAACGTGTTTTTTTATCCACGTTTTGAGGTTTGCAAAGGATTCTGGGTAACAGAACCTGGTCAGAGCCCCACAAGTCACCCCATCTTGGATTCCCCTAGGTCTCTAGTTTTCAAAAATGCACAGGTTTATTAGGTTTCCCTATGTGCCGGCTGAGCTAGAGGCCAAAATCTACAGGTAGGCACTTTGCAAAAAACAGCTCTGTTTTCTGTCAAAAAATGGGATGTGTCCACGTTGTGTTTTGGGGCATTTCCTGTCGCGGGCGCTAGGCCTACCCACACAAGTGAGGTATCATTTTAATCGGGAGACTTGGGGGAACGCTGGATGGAAGGAAATTTGTGGCTACTCTCAGATTCCAGAACTTTCTGTCACCAAAATGTGAGGAAAAAGTGTTTTTTTTGCCACATTTTGAGGTTTGCAAAGGATTCTGGGTATCAGAACCTGGACAGAGCCCCACAAGTCATCCCATCTTGGAATCCCCCAGGTCTCTAGTTTTCAGAAATGCACAGGTTTGGTAGGTTTCCCTGGGTGCCGGCTGAGCTAGAGGCCAAAATCTACAGGTAGGCACTTTGCAAAAAACAGCTCTGTTTTCTGTCAAAAAATGGGATGTGTCCACGTTGTGTTTTGGGGCATTTCCTGTCGCGGGTGCTAGGCCTACCCACACAAGTGAGGTATCATTTTTATCGGGAGACTTGGGGGAACGCTGGGTGGAAGGAAATTTGTGGCTCCTCTCAGATTCCAGAACTTTCTGTCACCAAAATGTGAGGAAAACGTGTTTTGTTTGCCACATTTTGAGGTTTGCAAAGGATTCTGGGTAACAGAACCTGGTCAGAGCCCCACAAGTGACCCCATCTTGGATTCCCCTAGGTCTCTAGTTTTCATAAATGCTCAGGTTTGGTAGGTTTCCCTAGGTGCCGGCTGAGCTAGAGGCCAAAATCTACAGGTAGGCACTTTGCAAAAAACAGCTCTGTTTTCTCTCAAAAAATGGGAAGTGTCCATGTTGTGTTTTGGGGCATTTCCTGTTGCGGACGCTAGGCCTACCCACACAAGTGAGGTATCATTTTTATCGGGATACTTGGGTGAACGCTGGGTGGAAGGAAATTTGTGGCTCCTCTCAGATTGCAGAACTATCTGTCACCGAAATGTGAGGAAAACGTGTTTATTTAGCCACATTTTGAGGTTTGGAAAGGGTTCTGGGTAACAGAACGTGGTCAGAGCCCCACAAGTCACCCCATCTTGGATTCCCCTAGGTCACTAGTTTTCATAAATGCACAGGTTTGGTAGGTTTCCCTAGGTGCCGGCTGAGCTAGAGGCCAAAATCTACCGGTAGGCACTTTGCAAAAAACAGCTCTGTTTTCTCTCAAAAAATGGGATGTGTCCATGTTGTGTTTTGGGGCATTTCCTGTCGCAGACGCTAGGCCTACCCACACAAGTGAGGTATCATTTTTATCGGGATACTTGGGTGAACGCTGGGTGGAAGGAAATTTGTGGCTCCTCTCAGATTGCAGAACTTTCTGTCACCGAAATGAGAGGAAAACATGTTTTTTTTGCCACATTTTGAGGTTTGGAAAGGATTCTGGGTAACCGAACCTGGTCAGAGCCCCACAAGTCACCCCATCTTGGATTCCCCTAGGTCACTAGTTTTCAAAAATGTACACGTTTGGTAGGTTTCCCTAGATGCCAGCTGAGCTAGAGGCCAAAATCTACAGGTAGGCACTTTGCAAAAAACAGCTCTGTTTTCTGTCAAAAAATGGGATGTGTCCACGTTGTGTTTTGGGGCATTTCCTGTCGCGGGCGCTAGGCCTACCCACACAAGTGAGGTATAATTTTTATCTGGAGACTTGGGGGAACGCTGGGTGGAAGGAAATTTGTGGCTACTCTCAGATACCAGAACTTTCTGTCACCAAAATGTGAGGAAAACGTGTTTTTTTTGCCACATTTTGAGGTTTGCAAAGGATTCTGGGTAACAGAACCTGGTCAGAGCCCCACAAGTCACCCCATCTTGGATTCCCCTAGGTCTCTAGTTTTCAAAAATGCACAGGTTTGGTAGGTTTCCCTAGGTGCCGGCTTGAGCTAGAGGCCAAAATCTACAGGTAGGCACTTTGCAAAAATCAGCTCTGTTTTCTCTCAAAAAATGGGATGTGTCCATGTTGTGTTTTGGGGCATTTCCTGTCGCAGACGCTAGGCCTACCCACACAAGTGAGGTATCATTTTTATCGGGATACTTGGGTGAATGCTGGGTGGAAGGAAATTTGTGGCTACTCTCAGATTCCAGAACTTTCTGTCACCAAAATGTGAGGAAAACGTGTTTTTTTTGCCACATTTTGAGGTTTGCAAAGGATTTTGGGTAACAGAACCTGGTCAGAGCCCCACAAGTCACCCCATCTTGGATTCCCCTAGGTCTCTAGTTTTCAAAAATGCACATGTTTGGTAGGTTTCCCTAGGTGCCGGCTGAGCTAGAGGCCAAAATCTACAGGTAGGCACTTTGCAAAAAACAGCTCTGTTTTCTGTCAAAAAATGGGATGTGTTCACGTTGTGTTTTGGGGCATTTCCTGTTGTGGGCGCTAGGCCTACCCACACAAGTGAAGTATCATTTTTATCGGGAGACTTGGGGGAACGCTAGGTGGAAGGGAATTTGTGGCTCCTCTCAGATTCCAGAACTTTCTGTCACCGAAATGTGAGGAAAATGTGTTTTTGTAGCCACATTTTGAGGTTTGCAAAGGATTCTGGGTAACAGAAGCTGGTCAGAGCCCCACAAGTCACCCCATCTTGGATTCCCCTATGTCTCTAGTTTTCAAAAATGCACATGTTTGGTAGGTTTCCCTAGGTGCCGGCTGAGCTAGAGGCCAAAATCTACAGGTAGACACTTTGCAAAAAACAGCTCTGTTTTCTGTCAAAAAATGGGATGTGTTCACGTTGTGTTTTGGTGCATTTCATGTCACGGGCGCTAGGCCTACCCACACAAGTGAGGTATCATTTTTATCGTGAGACTTGGGGGAACGCTGGTTGGAAGGAAATTTGTGGCTCCTCTCAGATTCCAGAACTTTCTGTCACCGAAATTTGAGGAAAACTTGTTTTTTTAGCCACATTTTGAGGATTACCAAGGATTCTGGGTAACAGAACCTGGTCAGAGCCCCACAAGTCACCCCATCTTGGAATCCCCCAGGTCTCTAGTTTTCAGAAATGCACAGGTTTGGTAGGTTTCCCTAGGTGCCGGCTGAGCTAGAGGCCAAAATCTACAGGTAGGCGCTTTGCAAAAAACAGCTCTGTTTTCCTGTCAAAAAATGGGATGTGTCCACGTTGTGTTTTGGGGCATTTCCTGTCGCGGGCGCTAGGCCTACCCACACAAGTGAGGTATCATTTTTATCGGGAGACTTGGGGGAACGCTGGGTGGAAGGAAATTTGTGGCTCCTCTCAGATTCCAGAACTTTCTGTCACTGAAATTTGAGGAAAATGTGTTTTTTTACCCACGTTTTGAGGTTTGCAAAGGATTCTGGGTAACAGAACCTGGTCAGAGCCCCACAAGTCACACCATCTTGGATTCCCCTAGGTCTCTAGTTTTAAAAAATGCACAGGTTTGGTAGGTTTCCCTATGTGCCGGCTGAGCTAGAGCCCCAAATCTACAGGTAGGCACTTTGCAAAAAACAGCTCTGTTTTCTGTCAAAAAATGGGATGTGTCCACGTTGTGTTTTGGGGCATTTCCTGTCGCGGGCGCTAGGCCTACCCACACAAGTGAGGTATCATTTTTATCGGGAGACTTGGGGGAACGCTGGATGGAAGGAAATTTGTGGCTACTCTCAGATTCCAGAACTTTCTGTCACCAAAATGTGAGGAAAACGTGTTTTTTTTGCCACATTTTGAGGTTTGCAAAGGATTCTGGGTATCAGAACCTGGTCAGAGCCCCACAAGTCACCCCATCTTGGATTCCCCTAGGTCTCTAGTTTTAAAAAATGCACAGGTTTGGTAGGTTTCCCTAGGTGCCGGCTGAGCTAGAGGCCAAAATCTACCAGTAGGCACTTTGCAAAAAACAGCTCTGTTTTCTCTCAAAAAATGGGATGTGTCCATGTTGTGTTTTGGGGCATTTCCTGTCGCAGACGCTAGGCCTACCCACACAAGTGAGGTATCATTTTTATCGGGATACTTGGGTGAACGCTGGGTGGAAGGAAATTTGTGGCTCCTCTCAGATTGCAGAACTTTCTGTCACCGAAATGTGAGGAAAACGTGTTTTTTTAGCCACATTGTGAGGTTTGGAAAGGATTCTGGGTAACAGAACCTGGTCAGAGCCCCACAAGTCACCCCATCTTGGATTCCCCTAGGTCACTAGTTTTAAAAAATGTACAGGTTTGGTAGGTTTCCCTAGGTGCCGGCTGAGCTAGAGCTCAAAATCTACATGTAGGCACTTTGCAAAAAACAGCTCTGTTTTCTGTCAAAAAATGGGATGTGTCCACGTTGTGTTTTGGGGCATTTCCTGTCGCGGGCGCTAGGCCTACCCATACAAGTGAGGTATCATTTTTATCGGGAGACTTGGGGGAACGCTGGGTGGAAGAACATTTGTGGCTCCTCTCAGATTCCAGAACTTTCTGTCACTGAAATGTGAGGAAAACGTGTTTTTTTATCCACGTTTTGAGGTTTGCAAAGGATTCTGGGTAACAGAACCTGGTCAGAGCCCCACAAGTCACCCCATCTTGGATTCCCCTAGGTCTCTAGTTTTCAAAAATGCTCAGGTTTATTAGGTTTCCCTATGTGCCGGCTGAGCTAGAGGCCAAAATCTACAGGTAGGCACTTTGCAAAAAACAGCTCTGTTTTCAGTCAAAAAATGGGATGTGTCCACGTTGTGTTTTGGGGCATTTCCTGTCGCGGGCGCTAGGCCTACCCACACAAGTGAGGTATCATTTTTATCGGGATACTTGGGTGAACGCTGGTTGGAAGGAAATTTGTGGCTCCTCTCAGATTGCAGAACTTTCTGTCACCGAAATGTGAGGAAAACGTGTTTTTTTAGCCACATTGTGAGGTTTGGAAAGGATTCTGGGTAACAGAACCTGGTCAGAGCCCCACAAGTCACCCCATCTTGGATTCCCCTAGGTCACTAGTTTTCAAAAATGTACAGGTTTGGTAGGTTTCCCTAGGTGCTGGCTGAGCTAGAGGCCAAAATCTACAGGTAGGCACTTTGCAAAAAACAGCTCTGTTTTCTGTCAAAAAATGGGATGTGTCCACGTTGTGTTTTTGGGCATTTCCTGTCGCGGGCGCTAGGCCTACCCACACAAGTGAGGTATCATTTTTATCGGGAGACTTGGGAGAACGCTGGGTGGTAGGAAATTAGTGGCTCCTCTCAGATTCCAGAACTTTCTGTCACCGAAATGTGAGGAAAACGTGTTTTATTAGCCACATTTTGAGGTTTGCAAAGGATTCTGGGTAACAGAACCTGGTCAGAGCCCCCCAAGTCACCCCATCTTGGATTCCCCTAGGTCTCTAGTTTTCAAAAATGCACATGTTTGGTAGGTTTCCCTAGGTGCCGGCTGAGCTAGAGGCCAAAATCTACAGGTAGCCACTTTGCAAAAAACAGCTCTGTTTTCTGTCAAAAAATGGGATGTGTTCACGTTGTGTTTTGGGGCATTTCCTGTTGTGGGCGCTAGGCCTACCCACACAAGTGAGGTATAATTTTTATCGGGAGACTTGGGGGAACGCTAGGTGGAAGGGAATTTGTGGCTCCTCTCAGATTCCAGAACTTTCTGTCACCGAAATGTGAAGAAAACGTGTTTTTGTAGCCACATTTTGAGGTTTGCAAAGGATTCTGGGTAACAGAACCTGGTCAGAGCCCCACAAGTCACCCCATCTTGGATTCCCCTAGGTCTCTAGTTTTCAAAAATGAACAGGTTTGGTAGGTTTCCCAATGTGCCGGCTGAGCTAGAGGCCACAATCTACAGGTAGGCACTTTGCAAAAAACAGCTCTGTTTTCTGTCAAAAAATGGGATGTGTCCACATTGTGTTTTGGGGCATTTCCTGTTGCGGGCGGTAGGCCTACCCACACAAGTGAGGTATCATTTTTATCGGGAGACTTGGGTGAATGCTGGGTGGAAGGAAGTTTGTGGCTCCTCTCAGATTTCAGAACTTTCTGTCACCGAAATTTGAGGAAAACGTGTTTTTTTAGCCACATTTTGAGGTTTGGAAAGGATTCTGGGTAACAGAACCTGGTCAGAGCCCCACAAGTCACCCCATCTTGGATTCCCCTAGGTTACTAGTTCTCAAAAAGGCACAGGTTTGGTACGTTTCCCTAGGTGCCGGCTGAGCTAGAGGCCAAAATCTACAGGTAGGCACTTTGCAAAAAACAGCTCTGTTTTCTGTCAAAAAATGGGATGTGTTCACGTTGTGTTTTGGGGCATTTCCTGTTGCGGGCGCTAAGCCTACCCACACAAGTGAGGTACCATTTTTATCGGGAGACTTGGGGGAACGCTAGGTGGAAGGGAATTTGTGGCTCCTCTCAGATTGCAGAACTTTCTGTCACCGAAATGTGAGGAAAACTTGTTTTTGTAGCCACATTTTGAGGTTTGCAAAGGATTCTGGGTAACAGAACCTGGTCAGAGCCCCACATGTCACCCCATCTTGGATTCCCCTAGGTCTCTAGTTTTAAAAAATGCACAGGTTTGGTAGGTTTCCCAATGTGCCGGCTGAGCTAGAGGCCAAAATCTACAGGTAGGCACTTTGCAAAAAACAGCTCTGTTTTCTCTCAAAAAATGGGATGAGTCCACGTTGTGTTTTGGGGCATTTCCTGTTGCGGGCGCTAGGCCTACCCACACAAGTGAGGTATCATTTTTATCGGGAGACTTGGGGGAACGCTAGGTGGAAGGAAATTTGTGGCTCCTCTCAGATTGCAGAACTTTCTGTCACCGAAATGTGAGGAAAACGTGTTTTTGTAGCCACATTTTGAGGTTTGCAAAGGATTCTGGGTAACAGAACCTGGTCAGAGCCCCACATGTCACCACATCTTGGATTCCCCTAGGTCTCTAGTATTAAAAAATGCAGAGGTTTGGTAGGTTTCCCAATGTGCCGGCTGAGCTAGAGGCCAAAATCTACCGATAGGCACTTTGCAAAAAACAGCTCTGTTTTCTGTCAAAAAATGTGATGTGTCCACATAGTGTTTTGGGGCATTTCCTGTCGCGGGCGCTAGGCCTACCCACACAAGTGAGGTATCATTTTTATCGGGAGACTTGGGGGAACGCTGGGTGGAAGGAAATTTGTGGCTCCTCTCAGATTCCAGAACTTTCTGTCACTGAAATTTGAGGAAAACGTGTTTTTTTAGCCATATTTTGAGGTTTACAAAGGATTCTGGGTAACAGAACCTGGTCAGAGCCCCACAAGTCATCCCATCTTGGAATCCCCCAGGTCTCTAGTTTTCAGAAATGCACAGGTTTGGTAGGTTTCCCTAGGTGCCGGCTGAGCTAGAGGCCAAAATCTACAGGTAGGCACTTTGCAAAAAACAGCTCTGTTTTCTGTCAAAAACTGGGATGTGTCCACGTTGTGTTTTGGGGCATTTCCTGTCGCGGGTGCTAGGCCTACCCACACAAGTGAGGTATCATTTTTATCGGGAGACTTGGGGGAACGCTGGGTGGAAGGAAATTTGTGGCTCCTCTCAGATTCCAGAACTTTCTGTCACCAAAATGTGAGAAAAACGTGTTTTGTTTGCCACATTTTGAGGTTTGCAAAGGATTCTGGGTAACAGAACCTGGTCAGAGCCCCACAAGTGACCCCATCTTGGATTCCCCTAGGTCTCTAGTTTTCATAAATGCACAGGTTTGGTAGGTTTCCCTAGGTGCCGGCTGAGCTAGAGGCCAAAATCTACCGGTAGGCACTTTGCAAAAAACAGCTCTGTTTTCTCTCAAAAAATGGGATGTGTCCATGTTGTGTTTTGGGGCATTTCCTGTCGCGGACGCTAGGCCTACCCACACAAGTGAGGTATCATTTTTATCGGGATACTTGGGTGAACGCTGGGTGGAAGGAAATTTGTGGCTCCTCTCAGATTGCAGAACTATCTGTCACCGAAATGTGAGGAAAACGTGTTTATTTAGCCACATTTTGAGGTTTGGAAAGGGTTCTGGGTAACAGAACGTGGTCAGAGCCCCACAAGTCACCCCATCTTGGATTCCCCTAGGTCACTAGTTTTCATAAATGCACAGGTTTGGTAGGTTTCCCTAGGTGCCGGCTGAGCTAGAGGCCAAAATCTACCGGTAGGCACTTTGCAAAAAACAGCTCTGTTTTCTCTCAAAAAATGGGATGTGTCCACATTGTGTTTTGGGGCATTTCCTGTTGCGGGCGGTAGGCCTACCCACACAAGTGAGGTATCATTTTTATCGGGAGACTTGGGTGAACGCTGGGTGGAAGGAAGTTTGTGGCTCCTCTCAGATTTCAGAACTTTCTGTCACCGATATGTGAGGAAAATGTGTTTTTTTAGCCACATTTTGAGGTTTGGAAAGGATTCTGGGTAACAGAACCTGGTCAGAGCCCCACAAGTCACCCCATCTTGGATTCCCCTAGGTCACTAGTTTTCAAAAAGGCACAGGTTTGGTACGTTTCCCTAGGTGCCGGCTGAGCTAGAGGCCAAAATCTACAGGTAGGCACTTTGCAAAAAACAGCTCTGTTTTCTGTCAAAAAATGGGATGTGTTCACGTTGTGTTTTGGGGCATTTCCTGTTGCGGGCGCTAGGCCTACCCACACAAGTGAGGTACCATTTTTATCGGGAGACTTGGGGGAACGCTAGGTGGAAGGGAATTTGTGGCTCCTCTCACTTTGCAGAACTTTCTGTCACCGAAATGTGAGGAAAACTTGTTTTTGTAGCCACATTTTGAGGTTTGCAAAGGATTCTGGGTAACAGAACCTGGTCAGAGCCCCACATGTCACCCCATCTTGGATTCCCCTAGGTCTCTAGTTTTAAAAAATGCACAGGTTTGGTAGGTTTCCCAATGTGCCGGCTGAGCTAGAGGCCAAAATCTACAGGTAGGCACTTTGCAAAAAACAGCTCTGTTTTCTCTCAAAAAATGGGATGAGTCCACGTTGTGTTTTGGGGCATTTCCTGTTGCGGGCGCTAGGCCTACCCACACAAGTGAGGTATCATTTTTATCGGGAGACTTGGGGGAACGCTAGGTGGAAGGAAATTTGTGGCTCCTCTCAGATTCCAGAACTTTCTGTCACCGAAATGTGAGGAAAACTTGTTTTTGTAGCCACATTTTGAGGTTTGCAAAGGATTCTGGGTAACAGAACCTGGTCAGAGCCCCACATGTCACCCCATCTTGGATTCCCCTAGGTCTCTAGTATTAAAAAATGCACAGGTTTGGTAGGTTTCCCAATGTGCCGGCTGAGCTAGAGGCCAAAATCTACCGATAGGCACTTTGCAAAAAACAGCTCTGTTTTCTGTCAAAAAATGTGATGTGTCCACATAGTGTTTTGGGGCATTTCCTGTCGCGGGCGCTAGGCCTACCCACACAAGTGAGGTATCATTTTTATCGGGAGACTTGGGGGAACGCTGGGTGGAAGGAAATTTGTGGCTCCTCTCAGATTCCAGAACTTTCTGTCACTGAAATTTGAGGAAAACGTGTTTTTTTAGCCATATTTTGAGGTTTACAAAGGATTCTGGGTAACAGAACCTGGTCAGAGCCCCACAAGTCATCCCATCTTGGAATCCCCCAGGTCTCTAGTTTTCAGAAATGCACAGGTTTGGTAGGTTTCCCTGGGTGCCGGCTGAGCTAGAGGCCAAAATCTACAGGTAGGCACTTTGCAAAAAACAGCTCTGTTTTCTGTCAAAAACTGGGATGTGTCCACGTTGTGTTTTGGGGCATTTCCTGTCGCGGGTGCTAGGCCTACCCACACAAGTGAGGTATCATTTTTATCGGGATACTTGGGTGAACGCTGGGTGGAAGGAAATTTGTGGCTCCTCTCAGATTGCAGAACTATCTGTCACCAAAATGTGAGAAAAACGTGTTTTGTTTGCCACATTTTGAGGTTTGCAAAGGGTTCTGGGTAACAGAACGTGGTCAGAGCCCCACAAGTCACCCCATCTTGGATTCCCCTAGGTCACTAGTTTTCATAAATGCACAGGTTTGGTAGGTTTCCCTAGGTGCCGGCTGAGCTAGAGGCCAAAATCTACCGGTAGGCACTTTGCAAAAAACAGCTCTGTTTTCTCTCAAAAAATGGGATGTGTCCACATTGTGTTTTGGGGCATTTCCTGTTGCGGGCGGTAGGCCTACCAACACAAGTGAGGTATCATTTTTATCGGGAGACTTGGGTGAACGCTGGGTGGAAGGAAGTTTGTGGCTCCTCTCAGATTTCAGAACTTTCTGTCACCGAAATGTGAGGAAAACGTGTTTTTTTAGCCACATTTTGAGGTTTGGAAAGGATTCTGGGTAACAGAACCTGGTCAGAGCCCCACAAGTCACCCCATCTTGGATTCCCTTAGGTTACTAGTTTTCAAAAAGGCACAGGTTTGGTACGTTTCCCTAGGTGCCGGCTGAGCTAGAGGCCAAAATCTACAGGTAGGCACTTTGCAAAAAACAGCTCTGTTTTCTGTCAAAAAATGGGATGTGTTCACGTTGTGTTTTGGGGCATTTCCTGTTGCGGGCGCTAGGCCTACCCACACAAGTGAGGTACCATTTTTATCGGTAGACTTGGGGGAACGCTAGGTGGAAGGGAATTTGTGGCTCCTCTCAGATTGCAGAACTTTCTGTCACCGAAATGTGAGGAAAACTTGTTTTTGTAGCCACATTTTGAGGTTTGCAAAGGATTCTGGGTAACAGAACCTGGTCAGAGCCCACATGTCACCCCATCTTGGATTCCCCTAGGTCTCTAGTTTTAAAAAATGCACAGGTTTGGTAGGTTTCCCAATGTGCCGGCTGAGCTAGAGGCCAAAATCTACAGGTAGGCACTTTGCAAAAAACAGCTCTGTTTTCTCTCAAAAAATGGGATGAGTCCACGTTGTGTTTTGGGGCATTTCCTGTTGCGGGCGCTAGGCCTACCCACACAAGTGAGGTATCATTTTTATCGGGAGACTTGGGGGAACGCTAGGTGGAAGGAAATTTGAGCTCCTCTCAGATTCCAGAACTTTCTGTCACCGAAATGTGAGGAAAACTTGTTTTTGTAGCCACATTTTGAGGTTTGCAAAGGATTCTGGGTAACAGAACCTGGTCAGAGCCCCACATGTCACCACATCTTGGATTCCCCTAGGTCTCTAGTATTAAAAAATGCACAGGTTTGGTAGGTTTCCCAATGTGCCGGCTGAGCTAGAGGCCAAAATCTACCGATAGGCACTTTGCAAAAAACAGCTCTGTTTCATGTCAAAAAATGTGATGTGTCCACATAGTGTTTTGGGGCATTTCCTGTCGCGGGCGCTAGGCCTACCCACACAAGTGAGGTATCATTTTTATCGGGAGACTTGGGGGAACGCTGGGTGGAAGGAAATTTGTGGCTCCTCTCAGATTCCAGAACTTTCTGTCACTGAAATTTGAGTAAAACGTGTTTTTTTAGCCACATTTTGAGGTTTACAAAGGATTCTGGGTAACAGAACCTGGTCAGAGCCCCACAAGTCATCCCATCTTGGAATCCCCCAGGTCTCTAGTTTTCAGAAATGCACAGGTTTGGTAGGTTTCCCTGGGTGCCGGCTGAGCTAGAGGCCAAAATCTACAGGTAGACACTTTGCAAAAAACAGCTCTGTTTTCTGTCAAAAACTGGGATGTGTCCACGTTGTGTTTTGGGGCATTTCCTGTCGCGGGTGCTAGGCCTACCCACACAAGTGAGGTATAATTTTTATCGGGAGACTTGGGGGAACGCTGGGTGGAAGGAAATTTGTGGCTCCTCTCAGATTCCAGAACTTTCTGTCACCAAAATGTGAGAAAAACGTGTTTTGTTTGCCACATTTTGAGGTTTGCAAAGGATTCTGGGTAACAGAACCTGGTCAGAGCCCCACAAGTGACACCATCTTGGATTCCCCTAGGTCTCTAGTTTTCATAAATGCACAGGTTTGGTAGGTTTCCCTAGGTGCCGGCTGAGCTAGAGGCCAAAATCTACCGGTAGGCACTTTGCAAAAAACAGCTCTGTTTTCTCTCAAAAAATGGGATGTGTCCATGTTGTGTTTTGGGGCATTTCCTGTCGCGGACGTTAGGCCTACCCACACAAGTGAGGTATCATTTTTATCGGGATACTTGGGTGAACGCTGGGTGGAAGGAAATTTGTGGCTCCTCTCAGATTGCAGAACTATCTGTCACCGAAATGTGAGGAAAACGTGTTTATTTAGCCACATTTTGAGGTTTGGAAAGGGTTCTGGGTAACAGAACGTGGTCAGAGCCCCACAAGTCACCCCATCTTGGATTCCCCTAGGTCACTAGTTTTCATAAATGCACAGGTTTGGTAGGTTTCCCTAGGTGCCGGCTGAGCTAGAGGCCAAAATCTACCGGTAGGCACTTTGCAAAAAACAGCTCTGTTTTCTCTCAAAAAATGGGATGTGTCCATGTTGTGTTTTGGGGCATTTCCTGTCGCAGACGCTAGGCCTACCCACACAAGTGAGGTATCATTTTTATCGGGATACTTGGGTGAACGCTGGGTGGAAGGAAATTTGTGGCTCCTCTCAGATTGCAGAACTTTCTGTCACCGAAATGTGAGGAAAACATGTTTTTTTAGCCACATTTTGAGGTTTGGAAAGGATTCTGGGTAACAGAACCTGGTCAGAGCCCCACAAGTCACCCCATCTTGGATTCCCCTAGGTCACTAGTTTTCAAAAATGTACAAGTTTGGTAGGTTTCCCTAGGTGCCAGCTGAGCTAGAGGCCAAAATCTACAGGTAGGCACTTTGCAAAAAACAGCTCTGTTTTCTGTCAAAAAATGGGATGTGTCCACGTTGTGTTTTGGGGCATTTCCTGTCGCGGGCGCTAGGCCTACCCACACAAGTGAGGTATCATTTTTATCTGGAGACTTGGGGGAACGCTGGGTGGAAGGAAATTTGTGGCTACTCTCAGATTCCAGAACTTTCTGTCACCAAAATGTGAGGAAAACGTGTTTTTTTTGCCACATTTTGAGGTTTGCAAAGGATTCTGGGTAACAGAACCTGGTCAGAGCCCCACAAGTCACCCCATCTTGGATTCCCCTAGGTCTCTAGTTTTCAAAAATGCACTTGTTTGGTAGGTTTCCCTAGGTGCCGGCTGAGCTAGAGGCCAAAATCTACAGGTAGACACTTTGCAAAAAACAGCTCTGTTTTCTGTCAAAAAATGGGATGTGTTCACGTTGTGTTTTGGTGCATTTCATGTCACGGGCGCTAGGCCTACCCACACAAGTGAGGTATCATTTTTATCGGGAGACTTGGGGGAACGCTGGTTGGAAGGAAATTTGTGGCTCCTCTCAGATTCCAGAACTTTCTGTCACCGAAATTTGAGGAAAACTTGTTTTTTTAGCCACATTTTGAGGATTACAAAGGATTCTGGGTAACAGAACCTGGTCAGAGCCCCACATGTCACCCCATTTTGGATTCCCCTAGGTCTCTAGTTTTAAAAAATGCACAGGTTTGGTAGGTTTCCCATGTGCCGGCTGAGCTAGAGGCCAAAATCTACAGGTAGGCACTTTGCAAAAAACAGCTCTGTTTTCTGTCAAAAAATGTGATGTGTCCACGTTGTGTTTTCGTGCATTTCATGTCGCGGGCGCTAGGCCTACCCACACAAGTGAGGTATCATTTTTATCAGGAGACTTGGGGGAACGCTGGTTGGAAGGAAATTTGTGGCTCCTCTCAGATTCCAGAACTTTCTGTCACCGAAATTTGAGGAAAACTTGTTTTTTTAGCCACATTTTGAGGATTACAAAGGATTCTGGGTAACAGAACCTGGTCAGAGCCCCACAAGTCACCCCATCTTGGAATCCCCCAGGTCTCTAGTTTTCAGAAATGCACAGGTTTGGTAGGTTTCCCTAGGTGCCGGCTGAGCTAGAGGCCAAAATCTACAGGTAGGCGCTTTGCAAAAAACAGCTCTGTTTTCCTGTCAAAAAATGGGATGTGTCCACGTTGTGTTTTGGGGCATTTCCTGTCGCAGGCGCTAGGCCTACCCACACAAGTGAGGTATCATTTTTATCGGGAGACTTGGGGGAACGCTGGGTGGAAGGAAATTTGTGGCTCCTCTCAGATTCCAGAACTTTCTGTCACTGAAATTTGAGGAAAATGTGTTTTTTTAGCCACGTTTTGAGGTTTGCAAAGGATTCTGGGTAACAGAACCTGGTCAGAGCCCCACAAGTCACACCATCTTGGATTCCCCTAGGTCTCTAGTTTTAAAAAATGCACAGGTTTGGTAGGTTTCCCTATGTGCCGGCTGAGCTAGAGCCCCAAATCTACAGGTAGGCACTTTGCAAAAAACAGCTCTGTTTTCTGTCAAAAAATGGGATATGTCCACGTTGTGTTTTGGGGCATTTCCTGTCACGGGCGCTAGGCCTACCCACACAAGTGAGGTATCATTTTTATCGGGAGACTTGGGGAACGCTGGATGGAAGGAAATTTGTGGCTCCTCTCAGATTGCAGAACTTTCTGTCACCGAAATGTGAGGAAAACATGTTTTTTTAGCCACATTTTGAGGTTTGGAAAGGATTCTGGGTAACAGAACCTGGTCAGAGCCCCACAAGTCACCCCATCTTGGATTCCCCTAGGTCACTAGTTTTCAAAAATGTACAAGTTTGGTAGGTTTCCCTAGGTGCCAGCTGAGCTAGAGGCCAAAATCTACAGGTAGGCACTTTGCAAAAAACAGCTCTGTTTTCTGTCAAAAAATGGGATGTGTCCACGTTGTGTTTTGGGGCATTTCCTGTCGCGGGCGCTAGGCCTACCCACACAAGTGAGGTATCATTTTTATCTGGAGACTTGGGGGAACGCTGGGTGGAAGGAAATTTGTGGCTACTCTCAGATTCCAGAACTTTCTGTCACCAAAATGTGAGGAAAACGTGTTTTTTTTGCCACATTTTGAGGTTTGCAAAGGATTCTGGGTAACAGAACCTGGTCAGAGCCCCACAAGTCACCCCATCTTGGATTCCCCTAGGTCTCTAGTTTTCAAAAATGCACTTGTTTGGTAGGTTTCCCTAGGTGCCGGCTGAGCTAGAGGCCAAAATCTACAGGTAGACACTTTGCAAAAAACAGCTCTGTTTTCTGTCAAAAAATGGGATGTGTTCACGTTGTGTTTTGGTGCATTTCATGTCACGGGCGCTAGGCCTACCCACACAAGTGAGGTATCATTTTTATCGGGAGACTTGGGGGAACGCTGGTTGGAAGGAAATTTGTGGCTCCTCTCAGATTCCAGAACTTTCTGTCACCGAAATTTGAGGAAAACTTGTTTTTTTAGCCACATTTTGAGGATTACAAAGGATTCTGGGTAACAGAACCTGGTCAGAGCCCCACATGTCACCCCATTTTGGATTCCCCTAGGTCTCTAGTTTTAAAAAATGCACAGGTTTGGTAGGTTTCCCATGTGCCGGCTGAGCTAGAGGCCAAAATCTACAGGTAGGCACTTTGCAAAAAACAGCTCTGTTTTCTGTCAAAAAATGTGATGTGTCCACGTTGTGTTTTCGTGCATTTCATGTCGCGGGCGCTAGGCCTACCCACACAAGTGAGGTATCATTTTTATCAGGAGACTTGGGGGAACGCTGGTTGGAAGGAAATTTGTGGCTCCTCTCAGATTCCAGAACTTTCTGTCACCGAAATTTGAGGAAAACTTGTTTTTTTAGCCACATTTTGAGGATTACAAAGGATTCTGGGTAACAGAACCTGGTCAGAGCCCCACAAGTCACCCCATCTTGGAATCCCCCAGGTCTCTAGTTTTCAGAAATGCACAGGTTTGGTAGGTTTCCCTAGGTGCCGGCTGAGCTAGAGGCCAAAATCTACAGGTAGGCGCTTTGCAAAAAACAGCTCTGTTTTCCTGTCAAAAAATGGGATGTGTCCACGTTGTGTTTTGGGGCATTTCCTGTCGCAGGCGCTAGGCCTACCCACACAAGTGAGGTATCATTTTTATCGGGAGACTTGGGGGAACGCTGGGTGGAAGGAAATTTGTGGCTCCTCTCAGATTCCAGAACTTTCTGTCACTGAAATTTGAGGAAAATGTGTTTTTTTAGCCACGTTTTGAGGTTTGCAAAGGATTCTGGGTAACAGAACCTGGTCAGAGGCCCACAAGTCACACCATCTTGGATTCCCCTAGGTCTCTAGTTTTAAAAAATGCACAGGTTTGGTAGGTTTCCCTATGTGCCGGCTGAGCTAGAGCCCCAAATCTACAGGTAGGCACTTTGCAAAAAACAGCTCTGTTTTCTGTCAAAAAATGGGATATGTCCACGTTGTGTTTTGGGGCATTTCCTGTCACGGGCGCTAGGCCTACCCACACAAGTGAGGTATCATTTTTATCGGGAGACTTGGGGAACGCTGGATGGAAGGAAATTTGTGGCTACTCTCAGATTCCAGAACTTTCTGTCACCAAAATGTGAGGAAAACGTGTTTTTTTTGCCACATTTTGAGGTTTGCAAAGGATTCTGGGTATCAGAACCTGGTCAGAGCCCCACAAGTCACCCCATCTTGGATTCCCCTAGGTCTCTAGTTTTAAAAAATGCACAGGTTTGGTAGGTTTCCCTAGGTGCCGGCTGAGCTAGAGGCCAAAATCTACCAGTAGGCACTTTGCAAAAAACAGCTCTGTTTTCTCTCAAAAAATGGGATGTGTCCATGTTGTGTTTTGGGGCATTTCCTGTTGCAGACGCTAGGCCTACCCACACAAGTGAGGTATCATTTTTATCGGGATACTTGGGTGAACGCTGGGTGGAAGGAAATTTGTGGCTCCTCTCAGATTGCAGAACTTTCTGTCACCGAAATGTGAGGAAAACGTGTTTTTTTAGCCACATTGTGAGGTTTGGAAAGGATTCTGGGTAACAGAACCTGGTCAGAGCCCCACAAGTCACCCCATCTTGGATTCCCCTAGGTCACTAGTTTTCAAAAATGTACAGGTTTGGTAGGTTTCCCTAGGTGCCGGCTGAGCTAGAGCTCAAAATCTACAGGTAGGCACTTTGCAAAAAACAGCTCTGTTTTCTGTCAAAAAATGGGATGTGTCCACGTTGTGTTTTGGGGCATTTCCTGTCGCGGGCGCTAGGCCTACCCATACAAGTGAGGTATCATTTTTATCGGGAGACTTGGGGGAACGCTGGGTGGAAGAACATTTGTGGCTCCTCTCAGATTCCAGAACTTTCTGTCACTGAAATGTGAGGAAAACGTGTTTTTTTATCCACGTTTTGAGGTTTGCAAAGGATTCTGGGTAACAGAACCTGGTCAGAGCCCCACAAGTCACCCCATCTTGGATTCCCCTAGGTCTCTAGTTTTCAAAAATGCACAGGTTTATTAGGTTTCCCTATGTGCCGGCTGAGCTAGAGGCCAAAATCTACAGGTAGGCACTTTGCAAAAAACAGCTCTGTTTTCTGTCAAAAAATGGGATGTGTCCACGTTGTGTTTTGGGGCATTTCCTGTCGCGGGCGCTAGGCCTACCCACACAAGTGAGGTATCATTTTTATCGGGAAACTTGGGGGAACGCTGGATGGAAGGAAATTTGTGGCTACTCTCCGATTCCAGAACTTTCTGTCACCAAAATGTGAGGAAAAAGTGTTTTTTTGCCACATTTTGAGGTTTGCAAAGGATTCTGGGTATCAGAACCTGGTCAGAGACCCACAAGTCACCCCATCTTGGATTCCCCTAGGTCTCTAGTTTTCAAAAATGCACAGGTTTGGTAGGTTTCCCTAGGTGCCGGCTGAGCTAGAGGCCAAAATCTACCGGTAGGCACTTTGCAAAAAACAGCTCTGTTTTCTCTCAAAAAATGGGATGTGTCCATGTTGTGTTTTGGGGCATTTCCTGTCGCAGACGCTAGGCCTACCCACACAAGTGAGGTATCATTTTTATCGGTATACTTGGGTGAACGCTGGGTGGAGGGAAATTTGTGGCTCCTCTCAGATTGCAGAACTTTCTGTCACCGAAATGTGAGGAAAACGTGTTTTTTTAGCCACATTTTGAGGTTTGGAAAGGATTCTGGGTAACAGAACCTGGTCAGAGCCCCACAAGTCACCCCATCTTGGATTCCCCTAGGTCACTAGTTTTCAAAAATGTACAGGTTTGGTAGGTTTCCCTAGGTGCCGGCTGAGCTAGAGGCCAAAATCTACAGGTAGGCACTTTGCAAAAAACAGCTCTGTTTTCTGTCAAAAAATGGGATGTGTCCACGTTGTGTTTTGGGGCATTTCCTCTCGCGGGCGCTAGGCCTACCCACACAAGTGAGGTATCATTTTTATCGGGAGACTTGGGAGAACGCTGGGTGGTAGGAAATTAGTGGCTCCTCTCAGGTTCCAGAACTTTCTGTCACCGAAATGTGAGGAAAACGTGTTTTTTTAGCCACATTTTGAGGTTTGCAAAGGATTCTGGGTAACAGAACCTGGTCAGAGCCCCACAAGTCACCCCATGTTGGATTCCCCTAGGTCTCTAGTTTTCAAAAATGCACATGTTTGGTAGGTTTCCCTAGGTGCCGGCTGAGCTAGAGGCCAAAATCTACAGGTAGGCACTTTGCAAAAAACAGCTCTGTTTTCTGTCAAAAAATGGGATGTGTTCACCTTGTGTTTTGGGGCATTTCCTGTTGTGGGCGCTAGGCCTACCCACACAAGTGAGGTATAATTTTTATCGGGAGACTTGGGGGAACGCTAGGTGGAAGGGAATTTGTGGCTCCTCTCAGATTCCAGAACTTTCTGTCACCGAAATGTGAGGAAAACGTATTTTTGTAGCCACATTTTGAGGTTTGGAAAGGATTCTGGGTAACAGAACCTGGTCAGAGCCCCACAAGTCACCCCATCTTGGATTCCCATAGGTCTCTAGTTTTCAAAAATGCACAGGTTTGGTAGGTTTCCCAATGTGCCGGCTGAGCTAGAGGCCACAATCTACAGGTAGGCACTTTGCAAAAAACAGCTCTGTTTTCTGTCAAAAAATGGGATGTGTCCACATTGTGTTTTGGGGCATTTCCTGTCGCGGGCGGTAGGCCTACCCACACAAGTGAGGTTTCATTTTTATCGGGAGACTTGGGTGAACGCTGGGTGGAAGGAAGTTTGTGGCTCCTCTCAGATTTCAGAACTTACTGTCACCGAAATGTGAGGAAAACGTGTTTTTTTAGCCACATTTTGAGGTTTGGAAAGGATTCTGGGTAACAGAACCTGGTCAGAGCCCCACAAGTCACCCCATCTTGGATTCCCCTAGGTCTCTAGTTTTCAAAAATGCACAGGTTTATTAGGTTTCCCTATGTGCCGGCTGAGCTAGAGGCCAAAATCTACAGGTAGGCACTTTGCAAAAAACAGCTCTGTTTTCTGTCAAAAAATGGGATGTGTCCACGTTGTGTTTTGGGGCATTTCCTGTCGCGGGCGCTAGGCCTACCCACACAAGTGAGGTATCATTTTTATCGGGAAACTTGGGGGAACGCTGGATGGAAGGAAATTTGTGGCTACTCTCCGATTCCAGAACTTTCTGTCACCAAAATGTGAGGAAAAAGTGTTTTTTTTGCCTCATTTTGAGGTTTGCAAAGGATTCTGGGTATCAGAACCTGGTCAGAGCCCCACAAGTCACCCTATCTTGGATTCCCCTAGCTCTCTAGTTTTCAAAAATGCACAGGTTTGGTAGGTTTCCCTAGGTGCCGGCTGAGCTAGAGGCCAAAATCTACCGGTAGGCACTTTGCAAAAAACAGCTCTGTTTTCTCTCAAAAAATGGGATGTGTCCATGTTGTGTTTTGGGGCATTTCCTGTCGCAGACGCTAGGCCTACCCACACAAGTGAGGTATCATTTTTATCGGGATACTTGAGTGAACGCTGGGTGGAGGGAAATTTGTGGCTCCTCTCAGATTGCAGAACTTTCTGTCACCGAAATGTGAGGAAAACGTGTTTTTTTAGCCACATTGTGAGGTTTGGAAAGGATTCTGGGTAACAGAACCTGGTCAGAGCCCCACAAGTCACCCCATCTTGGATTCCCCTAGGTCACTAGTTTTCAAAAATGTACAGGTTTGGTAGGTTTCCCTAGGTGCCGGCTGAGCTAGAGGCCAAAATCTACAGGTAGGCACTTTGCAAAAAACAGCTCTGTTTTCTGTCAAAAAATGGGATGTGTCCACGTTGTGTTTTGGGGCATTTCCTGTCGCGGGCGCTAGGCCTACCCACACAAGTGAGGTATCATTTTTATCGGGAGACTTGGGAGAACGCTGGGTGGTAGGAAATTAGTGGCTCCTCTCAGATTCCAGAACTTTCTGTCACCGAAATGTGAGGAAAACTTGTTTTTTTAGCCACATTTTGAGGTTTGCAAAGGATTCTGGGTAACAGAACCTGGTCAGAGCCCCACAAGTCACCCCATCTTGGATTCCCCTAGGTCTCTAGTTTTCAAAAATGCACATGTTTGGTAGGTTTCCCTAGGTGCCGGCTGAGCTAGAGGCCAAAATCTACAGGTAGGCACTTTGCAAAAAACAGCTCTGTTTTCTGTCAAAAAATGGGATGTGTTCACGTTGTGTTTTGGGGCATTTCCTGTTGTGGGCGCTAGGCCTACCCACACAAGTGAGGTATAATTTTTATCGGGAGACTTGGGGGAACGCTAGGTGGAAGGGAATTTGTGTGTCCTCTCAGATTCCAGAACTTTCTGTCACCGAAATGTGAGGAAAACGTATTTTTGTAGCCACATTTTGAGGTTTGCAAAGGATTCTGGGTAACAGAACCTGGTCAGAGCCCCACAAGTCACCCCATCTTGGATTCCCCTAGGACTCTAGTTTTCAAAAATGCACAGGTTTGGTAGGTTTCCCAATGTGCCGGCTGAGCTAGAGGCCACAATCTACAGGTTGGCACTTTGCAAAAAACAGCTCTGTTTTCTGTCAAAAAATGGGATGTGTCCACATTGTGTTTTGGGGCATTTCCTGTCGCGGGCGGTAGGCCTACCCACACAAGTGAGGTATCATTTTTATCGGGAGACTGGGGTGAACGCTGGGTGGAAGGAAGTTTATGGCTCCTCTCAGATTTCAGAACTTTCTGTCACCGAAATGTGAGGAAAACGTGTTTTTTTAGCCACATTTTGAGGTTTGGAAAGGATTCTGGGTAACAGAACCTGGTCAGAGCCCCACAAGTCACCCCATCTTGGATTCCCCTAGGTTACTAGTTTTCAAAAATGCACAGGTTTGGTACGTTTCCCTAGGTGCCGGCTGAGCTAGAGGCCAAAATCTACAGGTAGGCACTTTGCAAAAAACAGCTCTGTTTTCTGTCAAAAAATGGGATGTGTTCACGTTGTGTTTTTGGGCATTTCCTGTTGTGGGCGCTAGGCCTACCCACACAAGTGAGGTATCATTTTTATCGGGAGACTTGGGGGAACGCTAGGTGGAAGGGAATTTGTGGCTCCTCTCAGATTGCAGAACTTTCTGTCACCGAAATGTGAGGAAAACTTGTTTTTGTAGCCACATTTTGAGGTTTGCAAAGGATTCTGGGTAACAGAACCTGGTCAGAGCCCCACATGTCACCTCATCTTGGATTCCCCTAGGTCTCTAGTTTAAAAAAATGCACAGGTTTGGTAGGTTTCCCAATGTGCCGGCTGAGCTAGAGGCCAAAATCTACAGGTAGGCACTTTGCAAAAAACAGCTCTGTTTTCTGTCAAAAAATGGGATGTGTCCACGTTGTGTTTTGGGGCATTTCCTGTCGCGGGCGCTAGGCCTACCCACACAAGTGAGGTATCATTTTTATCGGGAGACTTGGGAGAACGCTGGGTGGAAGGAAATTAGTGGCTCCTCTCAGATTCCAGAACATTCTGTCACCGAAATGTGAGGAAAACGTGTTTTTGTAGCCACATTTTGAGGTTTGCAAAGGATTCTGGGTAACAGAACCTGGTCAGAGCCCCACAAGTCACCCCATCTTGGATTCCCCTAGGTCTCTAGTTTTCAAAAATGCACATGTTTGGTAGGTTTCCCTAGGTGCCGGCTGAGCTAGAGGTCAAAATCTACAGGTAGGCACTTTGCAAAAAACAGCTCTGTTTTCTGTCAAAAAATGTGATGTGTTCACGTTGTGTTTTGGGGCATTTCCTGTTGTGGGCGCTAGGCCTACCCACACAAGTGAGGTATAATTTTTATCGGGAGACTTGGGGGAACGCTAGGTGGAAGGGAATTTGTGGCTCCTCTCAGATTCCAGAACTTTCTGTCACCGAAATGTGAGGAAAACGTGTTTTTGTAGCCACATTTTGAGGTTTGCAAAGGATTCTGGGTAACAGAACCTGGTCAGAGCCCCACAAGTCACCCCATCTTGGATTCCCCTAGGTCTCTAGTTTTCAAAAATGCACAGGTTTGGTAGGTTTCCCAATGTGCCGGCTGAGCTAGAGGCCACAATCTACAGGTAGGCACTTTGCAAAAAACAGCTCTGTTTTCTGTCAAAAAATGGGATGTGTCCACGTTGTGTTTTGGGGCATTTCCTGTCGCGGGCGGTAGGCCTACCCACACAAGTGAGGTATCATTTTTATCGGGAGACTTGGGTGAACGCTGGGTGGAAGGAAGTTTGTGGCTCCTCTCAGATTTCAGAACTTTCTGTCACCGAAATGTGAGGAAAACGTGTTTTTTTAGCCACATTTTGAGGTTTGGAAAGGATTCTGGGTAACAGAACCTGGTCAGAGCCCCACAAGTCACCCCACCTTGGATTCCCCTAGGTTACTAGTTTTCAAAAATGCACAGGTTTGGTACGTTTCCCTAGGTGCCGGCTGAGCTAGAGGCCAAAATCTACAGGTAGGCACTTTGCAAAAAACAGCTCTGTTTTCTCTCAAAAAATGGGATGAGTCCACGTTGTGTTTTGGGGCATTTCCTGTTGCGGGCGCTAGGCCTACCCACACAAGTGAGGTATCATTTTTATCGGGAGACTTGGGGGAACGCTAGGTGGAAGGAAATTTGTGGCTCCTCTCAGATTCCAGAACTTTCTGTCACCGAAATGTGAGGAAAACGTGTTTTTGTAGCCACATTTTGAGGTTTGCAAAGGATTCTGGGTAACAGAACCTGGTCAGAGCCCCACATGTCACCACATCTTGGATTCCCCTAGGTCTCTAGTATTAAAAAATGCACAGGTTTGGTAGGTTTCCCAATGTGCCGGCTGACCTAGAGGCCAAAATCTACCGATAGGCACTTTGCAAAAAACAGCTCTGTTTTCTGTCAAAAAATGTGATGTGTCCACACAGTGTTTTGGGGCATTTCCTGTCGCGTGCGCTAGGCCTACCCATACAAGTGAGGTATCATTTTTATCGGGAGACTTGGGGGAACGCTGGGTGGAAGGAAATTTGTGGCTCCTCTCAGATTCCAGAACTTTCTGTCACTGAAATTTGAGGAAAACGTGTTTTTTTAGCCACATTTTGAGGTTTACAAAGGATTCTGGGTAACAGAACCTGGTCAGAGCCCCACAAGTCATCCCATCTTGGAATCCCCCAGGTCTCTAGTTTTCAGAAATGCACAGGTTTGGTAGGTTTCCCTGGGTGCCGGCTGAGCTAGAGGCCAAAATCTACAGGTAGGCACTTTGCAAAAAACAGCTCTGTTTTCTGTCAAAAAATGGGATGTGTCCACGTTGTGTTTTGGGGCATTTCCTTTCGCGGGCGCTAGGCCTACCCACATAAGTGGGGTATCATTTTTATCGGGAGACTTGGGGGAACGCTGGGTGGAAGAAAATTTGTGGCTCCTCTCAGATTGCAGAACTTTCTGTCACTGAAATGTGAGGAAAACGTGTTTTTTTAGCCACGTTTTGAGGTTTGCAAAGGATTCTGGGTAACAGAACCTGGTCAGAGCCCCACAAGTCACCCCATCTTGGATTCCCCTAGGTCTCTAGTTTTCAAAAATGCACATGTTTGGTAGGTTTCCCTAGGTGCCGGCTGAGCTAGAGGCCAAAATCTACAGGTAGGCACTTTGCAAAAAACAGCTCTGTTTTCTGTCAAAAAATGGGATGTGTTCACGTTGTGTTTTGAGGCATTTCCTGTTGTGGGCGCTAGGCCTACCCACACAAGTGAGGTATAATTTTTATCGGGAGACTTGGGGGAACGCTAGGTGGAAGGGAATTTGTGGCTCCTTTCAGATTCCAGAACTTTCTGTCACCGAAATGTGAGGAAAATGTGTTTTTGTAGCCACGTTTTGAGGTTTGCAAAGGATTCTGGGTAACAGAACCTGGTCAGAGCCCCACAAGTCACCCCATCTTGGATTCCCCTAGGTCTCTAGTTTTCAAAAATGCACATGTTTGGTAGGTTTCCCAATGTGCCGGCTGAGCTAGAGGCCAAAATCTACTGATAGGCACTTTGCAAAAAACAGCTCTGTTTTCTGTCAAAAAATGTGATGTGTCCACATAGTGTTTTGGGGCATTTCCTGTCGCGGGCGCTAGGCCTACCCACACAAGTGAGGTATCATTTTTATCGGGAGACTTGGGGGAACGCTGGGTGGAAGGAAATTTGTGGCTCCTCTCAGATTCCAGAACTTTCTGTCACTGAAATTTGAGGAAAACGTGTTTTTTTAGCCACATTTTGAGGTTTACAAAGGATTCTGGGTAACAGAACCTGGTCAGAGCCCCACAAGTCATCCCATCTTGGAATCCCCCAGGTCTCTAGTTTTCAGAAATGCACAGGTTTGGTAGGTTTCCCTGGGTGCCGGCTGAGCTAGAGGCCAAAATCTACAGGTAGGCACTTTGCAAAAAACAGCTCTGTTTTCTGTCAAAAAATGGGATGTGTCCACGTTGTGTTTTGGGGCATTTCCTGTCGCGGGCACTAGGCCTACCCACATAAGTGGGGTATCATTTTTATCGGGAGACTTGGGGGAACGCTGGGTGGAAGGAAATTTGTGGCTCCTCTCAGATTGCAGAACTTTCTGTCACTGAAATGTGAGGAAAACGTGTTTTTTTAGCCACGTTTTGAGGTTTGCAAAGGATTCTGGGTAACAGAACCTGGTCAGAGCCCCACAAGTCACCCCATCTTGGATTCCCCTAGGTCTCTAGTTTTCAAAAATGCACATGTTTGGTAGGTTTCCCTAGGTGCCGGCTGAGCTAGAGGCCAAAATCTACAGGTAGGCACTTTGCAAAAAACAGCTCTGTTTTCTGTCAAAAAATGGGATGTGTTCACGTTGTGTTTTGGGGCATTTCCTGTTGTGGGCGCTAGGCCTACCCACACAAGTGAGGTATCATTTTTATCGGGAGACTTGGGGGAACGCTAGGTGGAAGGGAATTTGTGGCTCCTCTCAGATTCCAGAACT
The DNA here is from genome assembly GCF_031143425.1 of Pleurodeles waltl. Lineage (NCBI taxonomy): Eukaryota > Metazoa > Chordata > Amphibia > Caudata > Salamandridae > Pleurodeles > Pleurodeles waltl. The sequence goes on from NC_090444.1 coordinate 163,441,638, forward strand.
TTCTGTCACCGAAATGTGAGGAAAACGTGTTTTTGTAGCCACATTTTGAGGTTTGCAAAGGATTCTGGGTAACAGAACCTGGTCAGAGCCCCACAAGTCACCCCATCTTGGATTCCCCTATGTCTCTAGTTTTCACAAATGCACATGTTTGGTAGGTTTCCCTAGGTGCCGGCGGAGCTAGAGGCCAAAATCTACAGGTAGACACTTTGCAAAAAACAGCTCTGTTTTCTGTCAAAAAATGGGATGTGTTCACGTTGTGTTTTGGTGCATTTCATGTCACGGGCGCTAGGCCTACTCACACAAGTGAGGTATCATTTTTATCGGGAGACTTGGGGGAACGCTGGTTGGAAGGAAATTTGTGGCTCCTCTCAGATTCCAGAACTTTCTGTCACCGAAATTTGAGGGAAACTTGTTTTTTTAGCCACATTTTGAGGATTACAAAGGATTCTGGGTAACAGAACCTGGTCAGAGCCCCACATGTCACCCCATTTTGGATTCCCCTAGGTCTCTAGTTTTAAAAAATGCACAGGTTTGGTAGGTTTCCCATGTGCCGGCTGAGCTAGAGGCCAAAATCTACAGGTAGGCACTTTGCAAAAAACAGCTCTGTTTTCTGTCAAAAAATGTGATGTGTCCACGTTGTGTTTTCGTGCATTTCATGTCGCGGGCGCTAGGCCTACCCACACAAGTGAGGTATCATTTTTATCGGGAGACTTGGGGGAACGCTGGTTGGAAGGATATTTGTGGCTCCTCTCAGATTCCAGAACTTTCTGTCACCGAAATTTGAGGAAAACGTGTTTTTTTAGCCACGTTTTGAGGTTTGCAAAGGATTCTGGGTAACAGAACCTGGTCAGAGCCCCACAAGTCACCCCATCTTGGATTCCCCTAGGTCTCTAGTTTTCAAAAATGCACATGTTTGGTAGGTTTCCCTAGGTGCCGGCTGAGCTAGAGGCCAAAATCTACAGGTAGGCACTTTGCAAAAAACAGCTCTGTTTTCTGTCAAAAAATGGGATGTGTTCACGTTGTGTTTTGGGGCATTTCCTGTTGTGGGCGCTAGGCCTACCCACACAAGTGAGGTATCATTTTTATCGGGAGACTTGGGGGAACGCTAGGTGGAAGGGAATTTGTGGCTCCTCTCAGATTGCAGAACTTTCTGTCACCGAAATGTGAGGAAAACTTGTTTTTGTAGCCACATTTTGAGGTTTGCAAAGGATTCTGGGTAACAGAACCTGGTCAGAGCCCCACATGTCACCTCATCTTGGATTCCCCTAGGTCTCTAGTTTAAAAAAATGCACAGGTTTGGTAGGTTTCCCAATGTGCCGGCTGAGCTAGAGGCCAAAATCTACAGGTAGGCACTTTGCAAAAAACAGCTCTGTTTTGTGTCAAAAAATGGGATGTGTCCACGTTGTGTTTTGGGGCATTTCCTGTCGCGGGCGCTAGGCCTACCCACACAAGTGAGGTATCATTTTTATCGGGAGACTTGGGAGAACGCTGGGTGGAAGGAAATTAGTGGCTCCTCTCAGATTCCAGAACATTCTGTCACCGAAATGTGAGGAAAACGTGTTTTTTTAGCCACATTTTGAGGTTTGCAAAGGATTCTGGGTAACAGAACCTGGTCAGAGCCCCACAAGTCACCCCATCTTGGATTCCCCTAGGTCTCTAGTTTTCAAAAATGCACATGTTTGGTAGGTTTCCCTAGGTGCCGGCTGAGCTAGAGGCCAAAATCTACAGGTAGGCACTTTGCAAAAAACAGCTCTGTTTTCTGTCAAAAAATGGGATGTGTTCACGTTGTGTTTTGGGGCATTTCCTGTTGTGGGCGCTAGGCCTACCCACACAAGTGAGGTATAATTTTTATCGGGAGACTTGGGGGAACGCTAGGTGGAAGGGAATTTGTGGCTCCTCTCAGATTCCAGAACTTTCTGTCACCGAAATGTGAGGAAAACGTGTTTTTGTAGCCACATTTTGAGGTTTGCAAAGGATTCTGGGTAACAGAACCTGGTCAGAGCCCCACAAGTCACCCCATCTTGGATTCCCCTAGGTCTCTAGTTTTCAAAAATGCACAGGTTTGGTAGGTTTCCCAATGTGCCGGCTGAGCTAGAGGCCACAATCTACAGGTAGGCACTTTGCAAAAAACAGCTCTGTTTTCTGTCAAAAAATGGGATGTGTCCACGTTGTGTTTTGGGGCATTTCCTGTCGCGGGCGGTAGGCCTACCCACACAAGTGAGGTATCATTTTTATCGGGAGACTTGGGTGAACGCTGGGTGGAAGGAAGTTTGTGGCTCCTCTCAGATTTCAGAACTTTCTGTCACCGAAATGTGAGGAAAACGTGTTTTTTTAGCCACATTTTGAGGTTTGGAAAGGATTCTGGGTAACAGAACCTGGTCAGAGCCCCACAAGTCACCCCATCTTGGATTCCCCTAGGTTACTAGTTTTCATAAATGCACAGGTTTGGTACGTTTCCTTAGGTGCCGGCTGAGCTAGAGGCCAAAATCTACAGGTAGGCACTTTGCAAAAAACAGCTCTGTTTTCTCTCAAAAAATGGGATGAGTCCACGTTGTGTTTTGGGGCATTTCCTGTTGCGGGCGCTAGGCCTACCCACACAAGTGAGGTATCATTTTTATCGGGAGACTTGGGGGAACGCTAGGTGGAAGGAAATTTGTGGCTCCTCTCAGATTCCAGAACTTTCTGTCACCGAAATGTGAGGAAAACGTGTTTTTGTAGCCACATTTTGAGGTTTGCAAAGGATTCTGGGTAACAGAACCTGGTCAGAGCCCCACATGTCACCACATCTTGGATTCCCCTAGGTCTCTAGTATTAAAAAATGCACAGGTTTGGTAGGTTTCCCAATGTGCCGGCTGAGCTAGAGGCCAAAATCTACCGATAGGCACTTTGCAAAAAACAGCTCTGTTTTCTGTCAAAAAATGTGATGTGTCCACACAGTGTTTTGGGGCATTTCCTGTCGCGGGCGCTAGGCCTACCCATACAAGTGAGGTATCATTTTTATCGGGAGACTTGGGGGAACGCTGGGTGGAAGGAAATTTGTGGCTCCTCTCAGATTCCAGAACTTTCTGTCACTGAAATTTGAGGAAAACGTGTTTTTTTAGCCACATTTTGAGGTTTACAAAGGATTCTGGGTAACAGAACCTGGTCAGAGCCCCACAAGTCATCCCATCTTGGAATCCCCCAGGTCTCTAGTTTTCAGAAATGCACAGGTTTGGTAGGTTTCCCTGGGTGCCGGCTGAGCTAGAGGCCAAAATCTACAGGTAGGCACTTTGCAAAAAACAGCTCTGTTTTCTGTCAAAAAATGGGATGTGTCCACGTTGTGTTTTGGGGCATTTCCTTTCGCGGGCGCTAGGCCTACCCACATAAGTGGGGTATCATTTTTATCGGGAGACTTGGGGGAACGCTGGGTGGAAGGAAATTTGTGGCTCCTCTCAGATTGCAGAACTTTCTGTCACTGAAATGTGAGGAAAACGTGTTTTTTTAGCCACGTTTTGAGGTTTGCAAAGGATTCTGGGTAACAGAACCTGGTCAGAGCCCCACAAGTCACCCCATCTTGGATTCCCCTAGGTCTCTAGTTTTCAAAAATGCACATGTTTGGTAGGTTTCCCTAGGTGCCGGCTGAGCTAGAGGCCAAAATCTACAGGTAGGCACTTTGCAAAAAACAGCTCTGTTTTCTGTCAAAAAATGGGATGTGTTCACGTTGTGTTTTGAGGCATTTCCTGTTGTGGGCGCTAGGCCTACCCACACAAGTGAGGTATCATTTTTATCGGGAGACTTGGGGGAACGCTAGGTGGAAGGGAATTTGTGGCTCCTCTCAGATTGCAGAACTTTCTGTCACCGAAATGAGAGGAAAACTTGTTTTTGTAGCCACATTTTGAGGTTTGCAAAGGATTCTGGGTAACAGAACCTGGTCAGAGCCCCACATGTCACCTCATCTTGGATTCCCCTAGGTCTCTAGTTTAAAAAAATGCACAGGTTTGGTAGGTTTCCCAATGTGCCGGCTGAGCTAGAGGCCAAAATCTACAGGTAGGCACTTTGCAAAAAACAGCTCTGTTTTGTGTCAAAAAATGGGATGTGTCCACGTTGTGTTTTGGGGCATTTCCTGTCGCGGGCGCTAGGCCTACCCACACAAGTGAGGTATCATTTTTATCGGGAGACTTGGGAGAACGCTGGGTGGAAGGAAATTAGTGGCTCCTCTCAGATTCCAGAACATTCTGTCACCGAAATGTGAGGAAAACGTGTTTTTTTAGCCACATTTTGAGGTTTGCAAAGGATTCTGGGTAACAGAACCTGGTCAGAGCCCCACAAGTCACCCCATCTTGGATTCCCCTAGGTCTCTAGTTTTCAAAAATGCACATGTTTGGTAGGTTTCCCTAGGTGCCGGCTGAGCTAGAGGCCAAAATCTACAGGTAGGCACTTTGCAAAAAACAGCTCTGTTTTCTGTCAAAAAATGGGATGTGTTCACGTTGTGTTTTGGGGCATTTCCTGTTGTGGGCGCTAGGCCTACCCACACAAGTGAGGTATAATTTTTATCGGGAGACTTGGGGGAACGCTAGGTGGAAGGGAATTTGTGGCTCCTCTCAGATTCCAGAACTTTCTGTCACCGAAATGTGAGGAAAACGTGTTTTTGTAGCCACATTTTGAGGTTTGCAAAGGATTCTGGGTAACAGAACCTGGTCAGAGCCCCACAAGTCACCCCATCTTGGATTCCCCTAGGTCTCTAGTTTTCAAAAATGCACAGGTTTGGTAGGTTTCCCAATGTGCCGGCTGAGCTAGAGGCCACAATCTACAGGTAGGCACTTTGCAAAAAACAGCTCTGTTTTCTGTCAAAAAATGGGATGTGTCCACGTTGTGTTTTGGGGCATTTCCTGTCGCGGGCGGTAGGCCTACCCACACAAGTGAGGTATCATTTTTATCGGGAGACTTGGGTGAACGCTGGGTGGAAGGAAGTTTGTGGCTCCTCTCAGATTTCAGAACTTTCTGTCACCGAAATGTGAGGAAAACGTGTTTTTTTAGCCACATTTTGAGGTTTGGAAAGGATTCTGGGTAACAGAACCTGGTCAGAGCCCCACAAGTCACCCCATCTTGGATTCCCCTAGGTTACTAGTTTTCATAAATGCACAGGTTTGGTACGTTTCCTTAGGTGCCGGCTGAGCTAGAGGCCAAAATCTACAGGTAGGCACTTTGCAAAAAACAGCTCTGTTTTCTCTCAAAAAATGGGATGAGTCCACGTTGTGTTTTGGGGCATTTCCTGTTGCGGGCGCTAGGCCTACCCACACAAGTGAGGTATCATTTTTATCGGGAGACTTGGGGGAACGCTAGGTGGAAGGAAATTTGTGGCTCCTCTCAGATTCCAGAACTTTCTGTCACCGAAATGTGAGGAAAACGTGTTTTTTTAGCCACATTTTGAGGTTTACAAAGGATTCTGGGTAACAGAACCTGGTCAGAGCCCCACAAGTCATCCCATCTTGGAATCCCCCAGGTCTCTAGTTTTCAGAAATGCACAGGTTTGGTACGTTTCCCTGGGTGCCGGCTGAGCTAGAGGCCAAAATCTACAGGTAGGCACTTTGCAAAAAACAGCTCTGTTTTCTGTCAAAAAATGGGATGTGTCCACGTTGTGTTTTGGGGCATTTCCTTTCGCGGGCGCTAGGCCTACCCACATAAGTGGGGTATCATTTTTATCGGGAGACTTGGGGGAACGCTGGGTGGAAGGAAATTTGTGGCTCCTCTCAGATTGCAGAACTTTCTGTCACTGAAATGTGAGGAAAACGTGTTTTTTTAGCCACGTTTTGAGGTTTGCAAAGGATTCTGGGTAACAGAACCTGGTCAGAGCCCCACAAGTCACCCCATCTTGGATTCCCCTAGGTCTCTAGTTTTCAAAAATGCACATGTTTGGTAGGTTTCCCTAGGTGCCGGCTGAGCTAGAGGCCAAAATCTACAGGTAGGCACTTTGCAAAAAACAGCTCTGTTTTCTGTCAAAAAATGGGATGTGTTCACGTTGTGTTTTGAGGCATTTCCTGTTGTGGGCGCTAGGCCTACCCACACAAGTGAGGTATCATTTTTATCGGGAGACTTGGGGGAACGCTAGGTGGAAGGGAATTTGTGGCTCCTTTCAGATTCCAGAACTTTCTGTCACCGAAATGTGAGGAAAATTTGTTTTTGTAGCCACGTTTTGAGGTTTGCAAAGGATTCTGGGTAACAGAACCTGGTCAGAGCCCCACAAGTCACCCCATCTTGGATTCCCCTAGGTCTCTAGTTTTCAAAAATGCACATGTTTGGTAGGTTTCCCAATGTGCCGGCTGAGCTAGAGGCCAAAATCTACCGATAGGCACTTTGCAAAAAACAGCTCTGTTTTCTGTCAAAAAATGTGATGTGTCCACATAGTGTTTTGGGGCATTTCCTGTCGCGGGCGCTAGGCCTACCCACACAAGTGAGGTATCATTTTTATCGGGAGACTTGGGGGAACGCTGGGTGGAAGGAAATTTGTGGCTCCTCTCAGATTCCAGAACTTTCTGTCACTGAAATTTGAGGAAAACGTGTTTTTTTAGCCACATTTTGAGGTTTACAAAGGATTCTGGGTAACAGAACCTGGTCAGAGCCCCACAAGTCATCCCATCTTGGAATCCCCCAGGTCTCTAGTTTTCAGAAATGCACAGGTTTGGTAGGTTTCCCTGGGTGCCGGCTGAGCTAGAGGCCAAAATCTACAGGTAGGCACTTTGCAAAAAACAGCTCTGTTTTCTGTCAAAAAATGGGATGTGTCCACGTTGTGTTTTGGGGCATTTCCTGTCGCGGGCACTAGGCCTACCCACATAAGTGGGGTATCATTTTTATCGGGAGACTTGGGGGAACGCTGGGTGGAAGGAAATTTGTGGCTCCTCTCAGATTGCAGAACTTTCTGTCACTGAAATGTGAGGAAAACGTGTTTTTTTAGCCACGTTTTGAGGTTTGCAAAGGATTCTGGGTAACAGAACCTGGTCAGAGCCCCACAAGTCACCCCATCTTGGATTCCCCTAGGTCTCTAGTTTTCCAAAATGCACATGTTTGGTAGGTTTCTCTAGGTGCCGGCTGAGCTAGAGGCCAAAATCTACAGGTAGGCACTTTGCAAAAAACAGCTCTGTTTTCTGTCAAAAAATGGGATGTGTTCACGTTGTGTTTTGGGGCATTTCCTGTTGTGGGCGCTAGGCCTACCCACACAAGTGAGGTATCATTTTTATCGGGAGACTTGGGGGAACGCTAGGTGGAAGGGAATTTGTGGCTCCTCTCAGATTCCAGAACTTTCTGTCACCGAAATGTGAGGAAAACGTGTTTTTGTAGCCACATTTTGAGGTTTGCAAAGGATTCTGGGTAACAGAACCTGGTCAGAGCCCCACAAGTCAACCCATCTTGGAATTCCCTATGTCTCTAGTTTTCACAAATGCACATGTTTGGTAGGTTTCCCTAGGTGCCGGCGGAGCTAGAGGCCAAAATCTACAGGTAGACACTTTGCAAAAAACAGCTCTGTTTTCTGTCAAAAAATGGGATGTGTTCACGTTGTGTTTTGGTGCATTTCATGTCACGGGCGCTAGGCCTACCCACACAAGTGAGGTATCATTTTTATCGGGAGACTTGGGGGAACGCTGGTTGGAAGGAAATTTGTGGCTCCTCTCAGATTCCAGAACTTTCTGTCACCGAAATTTGAGGGAAACTTGTTTTTTTAGCCACATTTTGAGGATTACAAAGGATTCTGGGTAACAGAACCTGGTCAGAGCCCCACATGTCACCCCATTTTGGATTCCCCTAGGTCTCTAGTTTTAAAAAATGCACAGGTTTGGTAGGTTTCCCATGTGCCGGCTGAGCTAGAGGCCAAAATCTACAGGTAGGCACTTGGCAAAAAACAGCTCTGTTTTCTGTCAAAAAATGTGATGTGTCCACGTTGTGTTTTCGTGCATTTCATGTCGCGGGCGCTAGGCCTACCCACACAAGTGAGGTATCATTTTTATCGGGAGACTTGGGGGAACGCTGGTTGGAAGGATATTTGTGGCTCCTCTCAGATTCCAGAACTTTCTGTCACCGAAATTTGAGGAAAACTTGTTTTTTTAGCCACATTTTGAGGATTACAAAGGATTCTGGGTAACAGAACCTGGTCAGAGCCCCACAAGTCACCCCATCTTGGAATCCCCCAGGTCTCTAGTTTTCAAAAATGCACAGGTTTGGTAGGTTTCCCTAGGTGCCGGCTGAGCTAGAGGCCAAAATCTACAGGTAGGCGCTTTGCAAAAAACAGCTCTGTTTTCCTGTCAAAAAATGGGATGTGTCCACGTTGTGTTTTGGGGCATTTCCTGTCGCGGGCGCTAGGCCTACCCACACAAGTGAGGTATCATTTTTATCGGGAGACTTGGGGGAACGCTGGGTGGAAGGAAATTTGTGGCTCCTCTCAGATTCCAGAACTTTCTGTCACTGAAATTTGAGGAAAATGTGTTTTTTTAGCCACGTTTTGAGGTTTGCAAAGGATTCTGGGTAACAGAACCTGGTCAGAGCCCCACAAGTCACACCATCTTGGATTCCCCTAGGTCTCTAGTTTTAAAAAATGCACAGGTTTGGTAGGTTTCCCTATGTGCCGGCTGAGCTAGAGCCCCAAATCTACAGGTAGGCACTTTGCAAAAAACAGCTCTGTTTTCTCTCAAAAAATGGGATGTGTCCACGTTGTGTTTTGGGGCATTTCCTGTCGCGGGCGCTAGGCCTACCCACACAAGTGAGGTATCATTTTTATCGGGAGACTTGGGGGAACGCTGGATGGAAGGAAATTTGTGGCTACTCTCAGATTCCAGAACTTTCTGTCACCAAAATGTGAGGAAAACGTGTTTTTTTTGCCACATTTTGAGGTTTGCAAAGGATTCTGGGTATCAGAACCTGGTCAGAGCCCCACAAGTCACCCCATCTTGGATTCCCCTAGGTCTCTAGTTTTAAAAAATGCACAGGTTTGGTAGGTTTCCCTAGGTGCCGGCTGAGCTAGAGGCCAAAATCTACCAGTAGGCACTTTGCAAAAAACAGCTCAGTTTTCTCTCAAAAAATGGGATGTGTCCATGTTGTGTTTTGGGGCATTTCCTGTCGCAGACGCTAGGCCTACCCACACAAGTGAGGTATCATTTTTATCGGGATACTTGGGTGAACGCTGGGTGGAATGAAATTTGTGGCTCCTCTCAGATTGCAGAACTTTCTGTCACTGAAATGTGAGGAAAACGTGTTTTTTTAGCCACATTGTGAGGTTTGGAAAGGATTCTGGGTAACAGAACCTGGTCAGAGCCCCACAAGTCAACCCATCTTGGATTCCCCTAGGTCACTAGTTTTCAAAAATGTACAGGTTTGGTAGGTTTCCCTAGGTGCCGGCTGAGCTAGAGCTCAAAATCTACAGGTAGGCACTTTGCAAAAAACAGCTCTGTTTTCTGTCAAAAAATGGGATGTGTCCACGTTGTGTTTTGGGGCATTTCCTGTCGCGGGCGCTAGGCCTACCCATACAAGTGAGGTATCATTTTTATTGGGAGACTTGGGGGAACGCTGGGTGGAAGAACATTTGTGGCTCCTCTCAGATTCCAGAACTTTCTGTCACTGAAATGTGAGGAAAACGTGTTTTTTTATCCACGTTTTGAGGTTTGCAAAGGATTCTGGGTAACAGAACCTGGTCAGAGCCCCACAAGTCACCCCATCTTGGATTCCCCTAGGTCTCTAGTTTTCAAAAATGCACAGGTTTATTAGGTTTCCCTATGTGCCGGCTGAGCTAGAGGCCAAAATCTACAGGTAGGCACTTTGCAAAAAACAGCTCTGTTTTCTGTCAAAAAATGGGATGTGTCCACGTTGTGTTTTGGGGCATTTCCTGTCGCGGGCGCTAGGCCTACCCACACAAGTGAGGTATCATTTTTATCGGGAAACTTGGGGGAACGCTGGATGGAAGGAAATTTGTGGCTACTCTCAGATTCCAGAACTTTCTGTCACCGAAATGTGAGGAAAACGTGTTTTTGTAGCCACATTTTGAGGTTTGCAAAGGATTCTGGGTAACAGAACCTGGTCAGAGCCCCACAAGTCACCCCATCTTGGATTCCCCTATGTCTCTAGTTTTCACAAATGCACATGTTTGGTAGGTTTCCCTAGGTGCCGGCGGAGCTAGAGGCCAAAATCTACAGGTAGACACTTTGCAAAAAACAGCTCTGTTTTCTGTCAAAAAATGGGATGTGTTCACGTTGTGTTTTGGTGCATTTCATGTCACGGGCGCCAGGCCTACCCACACAAGTGAGGTATAATTTTTATCGGGAGACTTGGGGGAACGCTAGGTGGAAGGGAATTTGTGGCTCCTCTCAGATTCCAGAACTTTCTGTCACCGAAATGTGAGGAAAACGTGTTTTTGTAGCCACATTTTGAGGTTTGCAAAGGATTCTGGGTAACAGAACCTGGTCAGAGCCCCACAAGTCACCCCATCTTGGATTCCCCTAGGTCTCTAGTTTTCAAAAATGCACAGGTTTGGTAGGTTTCCCAATGTGCCGGCTGAGCTAGAGGCCACAATCTACAGGTAGGCACTTTGCAAAAAACAGCTCTGTTTTCTGTCAAAAAATGGGATGTGTCCACGTTGTGTTTTGGGGCATTTCCTGTCGCGGGCGGTAGGCCTACCCACACAAGTGAGGTATCATTTTTATCGGGAGACTTGGGTGAACGCTGGGTGGAAGGAAGTTTGTGGCTCCTCTCAGATTTCAGAACTTTCTGTCACCGAAATGTGAGGAAAACGTGTTTTTTTAGCCACATTTTGAGGTTTGGAAAGGATTCTGGGTAACAGAACCTGGTCAGAGCCCCACAAGTCACCCCATCTTGGATTCCCCTAGGTTACTAGTTTTCAAAAATGCACAGGTTTGGTACGTTTCCCTAGGTGCCGGCTGAGCTAGAGGCCAAAATCTACAGGTAGGCACTTTGCAAAAAACAGCTCTGTTTTCTCTCAAAAAATGGGATGAGTCCACGTTGTGTTTTGGGGCATTTCCTGTTGCGGGCGCTAGGCCTACCCACACAAGTGAGGTATCATTTTTATCGGGAGACTTGGGGGAACGCTAGGTGGAAGGAAATTTGTGGCTCCTCTCAGATTCCAGAACTTTCTGTCACCGAAATGTGAGGAAAACGTGTTTTTGTAGCCACATTTTGAGGTTTGCAAAGGATTCTGGGTAACAGAACCTGGTCAGAGCCCCACATGTCACCACATCTTGGATTCCCCTAGGTCTCTAGTATTAAAAAATGCACAGGATTGGTAGGTTTCCCAATGTGCCGGCTGAGCTAGAGGCCAAAATCTACCGATAGGCACTTTGCAAAAAACAGCTCTGTTTTCTGTCAAAAAATGTGATGTGTCCACACAGTGTTTTGGGGCATTTCCTGTCGCGGGCGCTAGGCCTACCCATACAAGTGAGGTATCATTTTTATCGGGAGACTTGGGGGAACGCTGGGTGGAAGGAAATTTGTGGCTCCTCTCAGATTCCAGAACTTTCTGTCACTGAAATTTGAGGAAAACGTGTTTTTTTAGCCACATTTTGAGGTTTACAAAGGATTCTGGGTAACAGAACCTGGTCAGAGCCCCACAAGTCATCCCATCTTGGAATCCCCCAGGTCTCTAGTTTTCAGAAATGCACAGGTTTGGTAGGTTTCCCTGGGTGCCGGCTGAGCTAGAGGCCAAAATCTACAGGTAGGCACTTTGCAAAAAACAGCTCTGTTTTCTGTCAAAAAATGGGATGTGTCCACGTTGTGTTTTGGGGCATTTCCTTTCGCGGGCGCTAGGCCTACCCACATAAGTGGGGTATCATTTTTATCGGGAGACTTGGGGGAACGCTGGGTGGAAGGAAATTTGTGGCTCCTCTCAGATTGCAGAACTTTCTGTCACTGAAATGTGAGGAAAACGTGTTTTTTTAGCCACGTTTTGAGGTTTGCAAAGGATTCTGGGTAACAGAACCTGGTCAGAGCCCCACAAGTCACCCCATCTTGGATTCCCCTAGGTCTCTAGTTTTCAAAAATGCACATGTTTGGTAGGTTTCCCTAGGTGCCGGCTGAGCTAGAGGCCAAAATCTACAGGTAGGCACTTTGCAAAAAACAGCTCTGTTTTCTGTCAAAAAATGGGATGTGTTCACGTTGTGTTTTGAGGCATTTCCTGTTGTGGGCGCTAGGCCTACCCACACAAGTGAGGTATCATTTTTATCGGGAGACTTGGGGGAACGCTAGGTGGAAGGGAATTTGTGGCTCCTTTCAGATTCCAGAACTTTCTGTCACCGAAATGTGAGGAAAATTTGTTTTTGTAGCCACGTTTTGAGGTTTGCAAAGGATTCTGGGTAACAGAACCTGGTCAGAGCCCCACAAGTCACCCCATCTTGGATTCCCCTAGGTCTCTAGTTTTCAAAAATGCACATGTTTGGTAGGTTTCCCAATGTGCCGGCTGAGCTAGAGGCCAAAATCTACCGATAGGCACTTTGCAAAAAACAGCTCTGTTTTCTGTCAAAAAATGTGATGTGTCCACATAATGTTTTGGGGCATTTCCTGTCGCGGGCGCTAGGCCTACCCACACAAGTGAGGTATCATTTTTATCGGGAGACTTGGGGGAACGCTGGGTGGAAGGAAATTTGTGGCTCCTCTCAGATTCCAGAACTTTCAGTCACTGAAATTTGAGGAAAACGTGTTTTTTTAGCCACATTTTGAGGTTTACAAAGGATTCTGGGTAACAGAACCTGGTCAGAGCCCCACAAGTCATCCCATCTTGGAATCCCCCAGGTCTCTAGTTTTCAGAAATGCACAGGTTTGGTAGGTTTCCCTGGGTGCCGGCTGAGCTAGAGGCCAAAATCTACAGGTAGGCACTTTGCAAAAAACAGCTCTGTTTTCTGTCAAAAAATGGGATGTGTCCACGTTGTGTTTTGGGGCATTTCCTGTCGCGGGCACTAGGCCTACCCACATAAGTGGGGTATCATTTTTATCGGGAGACTTGGGGGAACGCTGGGTGGAAGGAAATTTGTGGCTCCTCTCAGATTGCAGAACTTTCTGTCACTGAAATGTGAGGAAAACGTGTTTTTTTAGCCACGTTTTGAGGTTTGCAAAGGATTCTGGGTAACAGAACCTGGTCAGAGCCCCACAAGTCACCCCATCTTGGATTCCCCTAGGTCTCTAGTTTTCCAAAATGCACATGTTTGGTAGGTTTCTCTAGGTGCCGGCTGAGCTAGAGGCCAAAATCTACAGGTAGGCACTTTGCAAAAAACAGCTCTGTTTTCTGTCAAAAAATGGGATGTGTTCACGTTGTGTTTTGGGGCATTTCCTGTTGTGGGCGCTAGGCCTACCCACACAAGTGAGGTATCATTTTTATCGGGAGACTTGGGGGAACGCTAGGTGAAAGGGAATTTGTGGCTCCTCTCAGATTCCAGAACTTTCTGTCACCGAAATGTGAGGAAAACGTGTTTTTGTAGCCACATTTTGAGGTTTGCAAAGGATTCTGGGTAACAGAACCTGGTCAGAGCCCCACAAGTCACCCCATCTTGGATTCCCCTATGTCTCTAGTTTTCACAAATGCACATGTTTGGTAGGTTTCCCTAGGTGCCGGCGGAGCTAGAGGCCAAAATCTACAGGTAGACACTTTGCAAAAAACAGCTCTGTTTTCTGTCAAAAAATGGGATGTGTTCACGTTGTGTTTTGGTGCATTTCATGTCACGGGCGCTAGGCCTACCCACACAAGTGAGGTATCATTTTTATCGGGAGACTTGGGGGAACGCTGGTTGGAAGGAAATTTGTGGCTCCTCTCAGATTCCAGAACTTTCTGTCACCGAAATTTGAGGGAAACTTGTTTTTTTAGCCACATTTTGAGGATTACAAAGGATTCTGGGTAACAGAACCTGGTCAGAGCCCCACATGTCACCCCATTTTGGATTCCCCTAGGTCTCTAGTTTTAAAAAATGCACAGGTTTGGTAGGTTTCCCATGTGCCGGCTGAGCTAGAGGCCAAAATCTACAGGTAGGCACTTTGCAAAAAACAGCTCTGTTTTCTGTCAAAAAATGTGATGTGTCCACGTTGTGTTTTCGTGCATTTCATGTCGCGGGCGCTAGGCCTACCCACACAAGTGAGGTATCATTTTTATCGGGAGACTTGGGGGAACGCTGGTTGGAAGGATATTTGTGGCTCCTCTCAGATTCCAGAACTTTCTGTCACCGAAATTTGAGGAAAACTTGTTTTTTTAGCCACATTTTGAGGATTACAAAGGATTCTGGGTAACAGAACCTGGTCAGAGCCCCACAAGTCACCCCATCTTGGAATCCCCCAGGTCTCTAGTTTTCAGAAATGCACAGGTTTGGTAGGTTTCCCTAGGTGCCGGCTGAGCTAGAGGCCAAAATCTACAGGTAGGCGCTTTGCAAAAAACAGCTCTGTTTTCCTGTCAAAAAATGGGATGTGTCCACGTTGTGTTTTGGGGCATTTCCTGTCGCGGGCGCTAGGCCTACCCACACAAGTGAGGTATCATTTTTATCGGGAGACTTGGGGGAACGCTGGGTGGAAGGAAATTTGTGGCTCCTCTCAGATTCCAGAACTTTCTGTCACTGAAATTTGAGGAAAATGTGTTTTTTTAGCCACGTTTTGAGGTTTGCAAAGGATTCTGGGTAACAGAACCTGGTCAGAGCCCCACAAGTCACACCATCTTGGATTCCCCTAGGTCTCTAGTTTTAAAAAATGCACAGGTTTGGTAGGTTTCCCTATGTGCCGGCTGAGCTAGAGCCCCAAATCTACAGGTAGGCACTTTGCAAAAAACAGCTCTGTTTTCTCTCAAAAAATGGGATGTGTCCACGTTGTGTTTTGGGGCATTTCCTGTCGCGGGCGCTAGGCCTACCCACACAAGTGAGGTATCATTTTTATCGGGAGACTTGGGGGAACGCTGGATGGAAGGAAATTTGTGGCTACTCTCAGATTCCAGAACTTTCTGTCACCAAAATGTGAGGAAAACATGTTTTTTTTGCCACATTTTGAGGTTTGCAAAGGATTCTGGGTATCAGAACCTGGTCAGAGCCCCACAAGTCACCCCATCTTGGATTCCCCTAGGTCTCTAGTTTTAAAAAATGCACAGGTTTGGTAGGTTTCCCTAGGTGCCGGCTGAGCTAGAGGCCAAAATCTACCAGTAGGCACTTTGCAAAAAACAGCTCTGTTTTCTCTCAAAAAATGGGATGTGTCCATGTTGTGTTTTGGGGCATTTCCTGTCGCAGACGCTAGGCCTACCCACACAAGTGAGGTATCATTTTTATCGGGATACTTGGGTGAACGCTGGGTGGAAGGAAATTTGTGGCTCCTCTCAGATTGCAGAACTTTCTGTCACTGAAATGTGAGGAAAACGTGTTTTTTTAGCCGCATTGTGAGGTTTGGAAAGGATTCTGGGTAACAGAACCTGGTCAGAGCCCCACAAGTCAACCCATCTTGGATTCCCCTAGGTCACTAGTTTTCAAAAATGTACAGGTTTGGTAGGTTTCCCTAGGTGCCGGCTGAGCTAGAGCTCAAAATCTACAGGTAGGCACTTTGCAAAAAACAGCTCTGTTTTCTGTCAAAAAATGGGATGTGTCCACGTTGTGTTTTGGGGCATTTCCTGTCGCGGGCGCTAGGCCTACCCATACAAGTGAGGTATCATTTTTATTGGGAGACTTGGGGGAACGCTGGGTGGAAGAACATTTGTGGCTCCTCTCAGATTCCAGAACTTTCTGTCACTGAAATGTGAGGAAAACGTGTTTTTTTATCCACGTTTTGAGGTTTGCAAAGGATTCTGGGTAACAGAACCTGGTCAGAGCCCCACAAGTCACCCCATCTTGGATTCCCCTAGGTCTCTAGTTTTCAAAAATGCACAGGTTTATTAGGTTTCCCTATGTGCCGGCTGAGCTAGAGGCCAAAATCTACAGGTAGGCACTTTGCAAAAAACAGCTCTGTTTTCTGTCAAAAAATGGGATGTGTCCACGTTGTGTTTTGGGGCATTTCCTGTCGCGGGCGCTAGGCCTACCCACACAAGTGAGGTATCATTTTTATCGGGAAACTTGGGGGAACGCTGGATGGAAGGAAATTTGTGGCTACTCTCAGATTCCAGAACTTTCTGTCACCGAAATGTGAGGAAAACGTGTTTTTGTAGCCACATTTTGAGGTTTGCAAAGGATTCTGGGTAACAGAACCTGGTCAGAGCCCCACAAGTCACCCCATCTTGGATTCCCCTATGTCTCTAGTTTTCACAAATGCACATGTTTGGTAGGTTTCCCTAGGTGCCGGCGGAGCTAGAGGCCAAAATCTACAGGTAGACACTTTGCAAAAAACAGCTCTGTTTTCTGTCAAAAAATGGGATGTGTTCACGTTGTGTTTTGGTGCATTTCATGTCACGGGCGCCAGGCCTACCCACACAAGTGAGGTATCATTTTTATCGGGAGACTTGGGGGAACGCTGGTTGGAAGGAAATTTGTGGCTCCTCTCAGATTCCAGAACTTTCTGTCACCGAAATTTGAGGGAAACTTGTTTTTTTAGCCACATTTTGAGGATTACAAAGGATTCTGGGTAACAGAACCTGGTCAGAGCCCCACATGTCACCCCATTTTGGATTCCCCTAGGTCTCTAGTTTTAAAAAATGCACAGGTTTGGTAGGTTTCCCATGTGCCGGCTGAGCTAGAGGCCAAAATCTACAGGTAGGCACTTTGCAAAAAACAGCTCTGTTTTCTGTCAAAAAATGTGATGTGTCCACGTTGTGTTTTCGTGCATTTCATGTCGCGGGCGCTAGGCCTACCCACACAAGTGAGGTATCATTTTTATCGGGAGACTTGGGGGAACGCTGGTTGGAAGGAAATTTGTGGCTCCTCTCAGATTCCAGAACTTTCTGTCACCGAAATTTGAGGAAAACTTGTTTTTTTAGCCACATTTTGAGGATTACAAAGGATTCTGGGTAACAGAACCTGGTCAGAGCCCCACAAGTCACCCCATCTTGGAATCCCCCAGGTCTCTAGTTTTCAGAAATGCACAGGTTTGGTAGGTTTCCCTAGGTGCCGGCTGAGCTAGAGGCCAAAATCTACAGGTAGGCGCTTTGCAAAAAACAGCTCTGTTTTCCTGTCAAAAAATGGGATGTGTCCACGTTGTGTTTTGGGGCATTTCCTGTCGCGGGCGCTAGGCCTACCCACACAAGTGAGGTATCATTTTTATCGGGAGACTTGGGGGAACGCTGGGTGGAAGGAAATTTGTGGCTCCTCTCAGATTCCAGAACTTTCTGTCACTGAAATTTGAGGAAAATGTGTTTTTTTAGCCACGTTTTGAGGTTTGCAAAGGATTCTGGGTAACAGAACCTGGTCAGAGCCCCACAAGTCACACCATCTTGGATTCCCCTAGGTCTCTAGTTTTAAAAAATGCACAGGTTTGGTAGGTTTCCCTATGTGCCGGCTGAGCTAGAGCCCCAAATCTACAGGTAGGCACTTTGCAAAAAACAGCTCTGTTTTCTGTCAAAAAATGGGATGTGTCCACGTTGTGTTTTGGGGCATTTCCTGTCGCGGGCGCTAGGCCTACCCACACAAGTGAGGTATCATTTTTATCGGGAGACTTGGGGGAACGCTGGATGGAAGGAAATTTGTGGCTACTCTCAGATTCCAGAACTTTCTGTCACCAAAATGTGAGGAAAACGTGTTTTTTTTGCCACATTTTGAGGTTTGCAAAGGATTCTGGGTATCAGAACCTGGTCAGAGCCCCACAAGTCACCCCATCTTGGATTCCCCTAGGTCTCTAGTTTTAAAAAATGCACAGGTTTGGTAGGTTTCCCTAGGTGCCGGCTGAGCTAGAGGCCAAAATCTACCAGTAGGCACTTTGCAAAAAACAGCTCTGTTTTCTCTCAAAAAATGGGATGTGTCCATGTTGTGTTTTGGGGCATTTCCTGTCGCAGACGCTAGGCCTACCCACACAAGTGAGGTATCATTTTTATCGGGATACTTGGGTGAACGCTGGGTGGAAGGAAATTTGTGGCTCCTCTCAGATTGCAGAACTTTCTGTCACTGAAATGTGAGGAAAACGTGTTTTTTTAGCCACATTGTGAGGTTTGGAAAGGATTCTGGGTAACAGAACCTGGTCAGAGCCCCACAAGTCAACCCATCTTGGATTCCCCTAGGTCACTAGTTTTCAAAAATGTACAGGTTTGGTAGGTTTCCCTAGGTGCCGGCTGAGCTAGAGCTCAAAATCTACAGGTAGGCACTTTGCAAAAAACAGCTCTGTTTTCTGTCAAAAAATGGGATGTGTCCACGTTGTGTTTTGGGGCATTTCCTGTCGCGGGCGCTAGGCCTACCCATACAAGTGAGGTATCATTTTTATTGGGAGACTTGGGGGAACGCTGGGTGGAAGAACATTTGTGGCTCCTCTCAGATTCCAGAACTTTCTGTCACTGAAATGTGAGGAAAACGTGTTTTTTTATCCACGTTTTGAGGTTTGCAAAGGATTCTGGGTAACAGAACCTGGTCAGAGCCCCACAAGTCACCCCATCTTGGATTCCCCTAGGTCTCTAGTTTTCAAAAATGCACAGGTTTATTAGGTTTCCCTATGTGCCGGCTGAGCTAGAGGCCAAAATCTACAGGTAGGCACTTTGCAAAAAACAGCTCTGTTTTCTGTCAAAAAATGGGATGTGTCCACGTTGTGTTTTGGGGCATTTCCTGTCGCGGGCGCTAGGCCTACCCACACAAGTGAGGTATCATTTTTATCGGGAAACTTGGGGGAACGCTGGATGGAAGGAAATTTGTGGCTACTCTCAGATTCCAGAACTTTCTGTCACCAAAATGTGAGGAAAAAGTGTTTTTTTTGCCACATTTTGAGGTTTGCAAAGGATTCTGGGTATCAGAACCTGGTCAGAGCCCCACAAGTCACCCCATCTTGGATTCCCCTAGGTCTCTAGTTTTCAAAAATGCACAGGTTTGGTAGGGTTCCCTAGGTGCCGGCTGAGCTAGAGGCCAAAATCTACCAGTAGGCACTTTGCAAAAAACAGCTCTGTTTTCTCTCAAAAAATGGGATGTTTCCATGTTGTGTTTTGGGGCATTTCCTGTAGCAGACGCTAGGCCTACCCACACAAGTGAGGTATCATTTTTATCGGGATACTTGGGTGAACGCTGGGTGGAAGGAAATTTGTGGCTCCTCTCAGATTGCAGAACTTTCTGTCACCGAAATGTGAGGAAAACGTGTTTTTTTAGCCACATTGTGAGGTTTGGAAAGGATTCTGGGTAACAGAACCTGGTCAGAGCCCCACAAGTCACCCCATCTTGGATTCCCCTAGGTCACTAGTTTTCAAAAATGTACAGGTTTGGTAGGTTTCCCTAGGTGCCGGCTGAGCTAGAGGCCAAAATCTACAGGTAGGCACTTTGCAAAAAACAGCTCTGTTTTCTGTCAAAAAATGGGATGTGTCCACGTTGTGTTTTGGGGCATTTCCTGTCGCGGGCGCTAGGCCTACCCACACAAGTGAGGTATCATTTTTATCGGGAGACTTGGGAGAACGCTGGGTGGTAGGAAATTAGTGGCTCCTCTCAGATTCCAGAACTTTCTGTCACCGAAATGTGAGGAAAACGTGTTTTTTTAGCCACATTTTGAGGTTTGCAAAGGATTCTGGGTAACAGAACCTGGTCAGAGCCCCACAAGTCACCCCATCTTGGATTCCCCTAGGTCTCTAGTTTTAAAAAATGCACAGGTTTGGTAGGTTTCCCTATGTGCCGGCTGAGCTAGAGCCCCAAATCTACAGGTAGGCACTTTGCAAAAAACAGCTCTGTTTTCTCTCAAAAAATGGGATGTGTCCACGTTGTGTTTTGGGGCATTTCCTGTCGCGGGCGCTAGGCCTACCCACACAAGTGAGGTATCATTTTTATCGGGAGACTTGGGGGAACGCTGGATGGAAGGAAATTTGTGGCTACTCTCAGATTCCAGAACTTTCTGTCACCAAAATGTGAGGAAAACATGTTTTTTTTGCCACATTTTGAGGTTTGCAAAGGATTCTGGGTATCAGAACCTGGTCAGAGCCCCACAAGTCACCCCATCTTGGATTCCCCTAGGTCTCTAGTTTTAAAAAATGCACAGGTTTGGTAGGTTTCCCTAGGTGCCGGCTGAGCTAGAGGCCAAAATCTACCAGTAGGCACTTTGCAAAAAACAGCTCTGTTTTCTCTCAAAAAATGGGATGTGTCCATGTTGTGTTTTGGGGCATTTCCTGTCGCAGACGCTAGGCCTACCCACACAAGTGAGGTATCATTTTTATCGGGATACTTGGGGTGAACGCTGGGTGGAAGGAAATTTGTGGCTCCTCTCAGATTGCAGAACTTTCTGTCACTGAAATGTGAGGAAAACGTGTTTTTTTAGCCGCATTGTGAGGTTTGGAAAGGATTCTGGGTAACAGAACCTGGTCAGAGCCCCACAAGTCAACCCATCTTGGATTCCCCTAGGTCACTAGTTTTCAAAAATGTACAGGTTTGGTAGGTTTCCCTAGGTGCCGGCTGAGCTAGAGCTCAAAATCTACAGGTAGGCACTTTGCAAAAAACAGCTCTGTTTTCTGTCAAAAAATGGGATGTGTCCACGTTGTGTTTTGGGGCATTTCCTGTCGCGGGCGCTAGGCCTACCCATACAAGTGAGGTATCATTTTTATTGGGAGACTTGGGGGAACGCTGGGTGGAAGAACATTTGTGGCTCCTCTCAGATTCCAGAACTTTCTGTCACTGAAATGTGAGGAAAACGTGTTTTTTTATCCACGTTTTGAGGTTTGCAAAGGATTCTGGGTAACAGAACCTGGTCAGAGCCCCACAAGTCACCCCATCTTGGATTCCCCTAGGTCTCTAGTTTTCAAAAATGCACAGGTTTATTAGGTTTCCCTATGTGCCGGCTGAGCTAGAGGCCAAAATCTACAGGTAGGCACTTTGCAAAAAACAGCTCTGTTTTCTGTCAAAAAATGGGATGTGTCCACGTTGTGTTTTGGGGCATTTCCTGTCGCGGGCGCTAGGCCTACCCACACAAGTGAGGTATCATTTTTATCGGGAAACTTGGGGGAACGCTGGATGGAAGGAAATTTGTGGCTACTCTCAGATTCCAGAACTTTCTGTCACCGAAATGTGAGGAAAACGTGTTTTTGTAGCCACATTTTGAGGTTTGCAAAGGATTCTGGGTAACAGAACCTGGTCAGAGCCCCACAAGTCACCCCATCTTGGATTCCCCTATGTCTCTAGTTTTCACAAATGCACATGTTTGGTAGGTTTCCCTAGGTGCCGGCGGAGCTAGAGGCCAAAATCTACAGGTAGACACTTTGCAAAAAACAGCTCTGTTTTCTGTCAAAAAATGGGATGTGTTCACGTTGTGTTTTGGTGCATTTCATGTCACGGGCGCCAGGCCTACCCACACAAGTGAGGTATCATTTTTATCGGGAGACTTGGGGGAACGCTGGTTGGAAGGAAATTTGTGGCTCCTCTCAGATTCCAGAACTTTCTGTCACCGAAATTTGAGGGAAACTTGTTTTTTTAGCCACATTTTGAGGATTACAAAGGATTCTGGGTAACAGAACCTGGTCAGAGCCCCACATGTCACCCCATTTTGGATTCCCCTAGGTCTCTAGTTTTAAAAAATGCACAGGTTTGGTAGGTTTCCCATGTGCCGGCTGAGCTAGAGGCCAAAATCTACAGGTAGGCACTTTGCAAAAAACAGCTCTGTTTTCTGTCAAAAAATGTGATGTGTCCACGTTGTGTTTTCGTGCATTTCATGTCGCGGGCGCTAGGCCTACCCACACAAGTGAGGTATCATTTTTATCGGGAGACCTTGGGGATCGCTGGTTGGAAGGAAATTTGTGGCTCCTCTCAGATTCCAGAACTTTCTGTCACCGAAATTTGAGGAAAACTTGTTTTTTTAGCCACATTTTGAGGATTACAAAGGATTCTGGGTAACAGAACCTGGTCAGAGCCCCACAAGTCACCCCATCTTGGAATCCCCCAGGTCTCTAGTTTTCAGAAATGCACAGGTTTGGTCTAAGTTTCCCTAGGTGCCGGCTGAGCTAGAGGCCAAAAATCTACAGGTAGGCGCTTTGCAAAAAACAGCTCTGTTTTCCTGTCAAAAAAATGGGATGTGTCCACGTTGTGTTTTGGGGCATTTCCTGTCGCGGGGCGCTAGGCCTACCCACACAAGTGAGGTATCATTTTTATCGGGAGACTTGGGGGAACGCTGGGTGGAAGGAAATTTGTGGCTCCTCTCAGATTCCAGAACTTTCTGTCACTGAAATTTGAGGAAAATGTGTTTTTTTTAGCCACGTTTTGAGGTTTGCAAAGGATTCTGGGTAACAGAACCTGGTCAGAGCCCCACAAGTCACACCATCTTGGATTCCCCTAGGTCTAGTTTTAAAAAATGCACAGGTTGGTAGGTTTCCCTATGTGCCGGCTGAGCTAGAGCCCCAAATCTACAGGTAGGCACTTTGCAAAAATCAGCTCTGTTTTCTGTCAAAAAATGGGATGTGTCCACGTTGTGTTTTGGGGCATTCCTGTCGCGGGCGCTAGGCCTACCCACACAAGTGAGGTATCATTTTTATCGGGAGAACTTGGGGGAACGCTGGATGGAAGGAATTTTGTGGCTACTCTCAGATTCCAGAACTTTCTGTCACCAAAATGTGAGGAAAACGTGTTTTTTTTGCCACATTTTGAGGTTTGCAAAGGATTCTGGGTATCAGAACCTGGTCAGAGCCCCACAAGTCACCCCATCTTGGATTCCCCCTAGGTCTCTAGTTTTAAAAATGCACAGGTTTGTAGGTTTCCCTAGGTGGCCGGCTGAGCTAGAGGCCAAAATCTACCAGTAGGCACTTTGCAAAAAACAGCTCTGTTTTCTCTCAAAAAAATGGGATGTGTCCATGTTGTGTTTTGGGGCATTTCCTGTCGCAGACGCTAGGCCTACCCACACAAGTGAGGTATCATTTTTATCGGGATACTTGGGTGAACGCTGGGTGAAGGAAATTTGTGGCTCCTCTCAGATTGCAGAACTTTCTGTCACTGAAATGTGAGGAAAACGTGTTTTTTTAGCCACATTGTGAGGTTTGGAAAGGATTCTGGTAACAGAACCTGGTCAGGAGCCCCACAAGTCAACCCATCTTGGATTCCCCTAGGTCACTAGTTTTCAAAAATGTACAGGTTTGGTAGGTTTCCCTAGGTGCCGGCTGAGCTAGAGCTCAAAATCTACAGGTAGGCACTTTGCAAAAACAGCTCTGTTTTCTGTCAAAAAATGGGATGTGTCCACGTTGTGTTTTGGGGCATTTCCTGTCGCGGGCGCTAGGCCTACCCCATACAAGTGAGGTATCATTTTTATTGGGAGACTTGGGGAAACGCTGGGTGGAAGAACATTGTGGCTCTCTCAGATTCCAGAACTTTCTGTCACTGAAATGTGAGGAAAACGTGTTTTTTTATCCACGTTTTGAGGTTTGCAAAGGATTCTGGGTAACAGAACCTGGTCAAGCCCCACAAGTCCACCCCATCTTGGATTCCCCTAGGTCTCTAGTTTTCAAAAATGCACAGGTTTATTAGGTTTCCCTATGTGCCGGCTGAGCTAGAGGCCAAAATCTACAGGTAGGCACTTGCAAAAAACAGCTCTGTTTTCTGTCAAAAAATGGGATGTGTCCACGTTGTGTTTTGGGGCATTTCCTGTCGCGGGCGCTAGGCCTACCCACACAAGGAGGTATCATTTTTATCGGGAAACTTGGGGGAACGCTGGATGGAAGGAAATTTGTGGCTACTCTCAGATTCCAGAACTTTCTGTCACCAAAATGTGAGGAAAAAGTGTTTTTTTTGCCACATTTTGAAGTTTGCAAAGGATTCTGGGTATCAGAACCTGGTCAGAGCCCACAAGTCACCCCATCTTGGATTCCCCTAGGTCTCTAGTTTCAAAAATGCACAGGTTTGGAGGGTTCCCTAGGTGCCGGCTGAGCTAGAGGCCAAAATCTACCAGTAGGCACTTTGCAAAAAACAGCTCTGTTTTCTCTCAAAAAATGGGATGTTTCCATGTTGTGTTTTGGGGGCATTTCCTGTAGCAGACGCTAGGCCTACCCACACAAGTGAGGTATCATTTTTATCGGGATACTTGGGGTGAACGCTGGGTGGAAGGGAAATTTGTGGCTCCTCTCAGATTGCAGAACTTTCTGTCACCGAAATGTGAGGAAAACGGTAGTTTTTTTTAGCCACATTGTGAGGTTTGGAAAGGATTCTGGGTAACAGAACCTGGTCAGAGCCCCACAAGTCACCCCATCTTGGATTCCCCTAGGTCACTAGTTTTCAAAAATGTACAGGTTAGGTAGGTTTCCCTAGGTGCCGGCTGAGCTAGAGGCCAAAATCTACAGGTAGGCACTTTGCAAAAAAACAGCTCTGTTTACTGTCAAAAAATGGGATGTGTCCACGTTGTGTTTTGGGGCATTTCCTGTCGCGGGCGCTAGGCCTACCCACACAAGTGAGGTATCATTTTTATGGGAGACTTGGAGAACGCTGGGTGTAGGAAATTAGTGGCTCCTCTCAGATTCCAGAACTTTCTGTCACCGAAATGTGAGGAAAACGTGTTTTTTTAGCCACATTTTGAGGTTTGCAAAGGATTCTGGGTAACAGAACCTGGTCAGAGCCCCACAAGTCCACCCCATCTTGGATTCCCCTAGGTCTCTAGTTTTAAAAATGCACAGGTTTGGTAGGTTTCCCTATGTGCCGGCTGAGCTAGAGCCCCAAATCTACAGGTAGAGCACTTTGCAAAAAACAGCTCTGTTTTCTCTCAAAAAATGGGATGTGTCCACGTTGTGTTTGGGGCATTTCCTGTCGCGGGCGCTGAGGCCTACCCACACAAGTGAGGTATCATTTTTATCGGGAGGACTTGGGGGAACGCTGGATGGAAGGAAATTTGTGGCTTACTCTCAGATTCCAGAACTTTCTGTCACCAAAATGTGAGGAAAACATGTTTTTTTTGCCACATTTTGAGGTTTGCAAAGGATTCTGGGTATCAGAACCTGGTCAGAGCCCACAAGTCACCCCATCTTGGATTCCCCTAGGTCTCTAGTTTTAAAAAATGCACAGGTTTGGTAGGTTTCCCTAGGTGCCGGCTGAGCTAGAGGCCAAAATCTACCAGTAGGCACTTTGCAAAAAACAGCTCTGTTTTCTCTCAAAAAATGGGATGTGTCCATGTTGTGTTTTGGGGCATTTCCTGTCGCAGACGCTAGGCCTACCCACACAAGTGAGGTATCATTTTTATCGGGATACTTGGGTGAACGCTGGGTGGAAGGAATTTGTGGGCTCCTCTCAGATTGCAGAACTTTCTGTCACTGAAATGTGAGGAAAACGTGTTTTTTTTAGCCGCATTGTGAGGTTTGGAAAGGATTCTGGGTACAGAACCTGGTCAGAGCCCCACAAGTCAACCCATCTTGGATTCCCCTAGGTCACTAGTTTTCAAAATGTACAGGTTTGGTAGGTTTCCCTAGGTGCCGGCTGAGCTAGAGCTCAAAATCTACAGGTAGGGCACTTTGCAAAAAACAGCTCTGTTTTCTGTCAAAAAATGGGATGTGTCCACGTTGTGTTTTGGGGCATTTCCTGTCGCCGGCGCGCTAGGCCTACCCCATACAAGTGAGGTATCATTTTTATTGGGAGACTTGGGGGAACGCTGGGTGAAGAACATTTGTGGCTCCTCTCAGATTCCAGAACTTTCTGTCACTGAAATGTGAGGAAAACGTGTTTTTTTTATCCACGTTTTGAGGTTTGCAAAGGATTCTGGGTAACAGAACCTGGTCAGAGCCCCACAAGTCACCCCATCTTGGATTCCCCTAGGTCTCTAGTTTTCAAAAATGCACAGGTTTATTAGGTTTCCCTATGTGCCGGCTGAGCTAGAGGCCAAAATCTACAGGTAGGCACTTTGCAAAAAAACAGCTCTGTTTTCTGTCAAAAAATGGGATGTGTCCACGTTGTGTTTTGGGGCATTTCCTGTCGCGGGCGCTAGGCCTACCCACACAAGTGAGGTATCATTTTTTATCGGGAAACTTGGGGGAACGCTGGATGGAAGGAAATTTGTGGCTACTCTCAGATTCCAGAACTTTCTGTCACCGAAAATGTGAGGAAAACGTGTTTTTGTAGCCACATTTTGAGGTTTGCAAGGATTCTGGGTAACAGAACCTGGTCAGAGCCCCACAAGTCACCCCATCTTGGATTCCCCTATGTCTCTAGTTTTCACAAATGCACATGTTTGGTAGGTTTCCCTAGGTGCCGGCGAGCTAGAGGCCAAAATCTACAGGTAGACACTTTGCAAAAAACAGCTCTGTTTTCTGTCCAAAAAATGGGATGTGTTCACGTTGTGTTTTGGTGCATTTCATGTCACGGGCGCCAGGCCTACCCACACAAGTGAGGTATCATTTTTATCGGGAGACCTTGGGGGAACGCTGGTTGGAAGGAAATTTGTGGCTCCTCTCAGATTCCAGAACTTTTCTGTCACCGAAATTTGAGGGAAACTTGTTTTTTTAGCCACATTTTGAGGATTACAAAGGATTCTGGTAACAGAACCTGGTCAGAGCCCCACATGTCACCCCATTTTTGGATTCCCCTAGGTCTCTAGTTTTAAAAATGCACAGGTTTTGGTAGGTTTTCCCATGTGCCCGGCTGAGCTAGAGGCCAAAATCTACAGGTAGGCACTTTGCAAAAACAGCTCTGTTTTCTGTCAAAAAATGTGATGTGTCCACGTTGTGTTTTCGTGCATTTCATGTCGCGGGCGCTAGGCCCTACCCACACATGTTGAGGTATCATTTTTATCGGGAGACTTGGGGGAACGCTGGTTGGAAGGAAATTATGTGGCTCCTCTCAGATTCCCAGAACTTTCTGGGTCACCGAAATTTGAGGAAAACTTGTTTTTTTAGCCACATTTGAGGATTACAAAGGATTCTGGGTAACAGAACCTGGTCAGAGCCCCACAAGTCACCCCATCTTGGAATCCCCCAGGTCTCTAGTTTTCAGAAATGCACAGGTTTGGTAGGTTTCCCTAGGTGCCGGCTGAGCTAGAGGCCAAAATCTACAGGTAGGCGCTTTGCAAAAACAGCTCTGTTTTCCTGTCAAAAATGGGATGTGTCCACGTTGTGTTTTGGGGCATTTCCTGTCGCGGGCGCTAGGCCTACCCACACAAGTGAGGTATCATTTTTATCGGGAGACTTGGGGGAACGCTGGGTGGAAGGAAATTTGTGGCTCCTCTCAGATTCCAGAACTTTCTGTCACTGAAATTTGAGGAAAATGTGTTTTTTTAGCCACGTTTTGAGGTTTGCAATCTGGATTCTCGGGTAACAGAACCTGGTCAGAGCCCCACAAGTCACACCATCTTGGATTCCCCTAGGTCTCTAGTTTTAAAAAATGCACAGGTTTGGTAGGTTTCCCTATGTGCCGGCTGAGCTAGAGCCCCAAATCTACAGGTAGGGCACTTTGCAAAAAACAGCTCTGTTTTCTGTCAAAAATGGGATGTGTCCACGTTGTGTTTTGGGGGCATTTCCTGTCGCGGGCGCTAGGCCTACCCACACAAGTGAGGTATCATTTTTTATCGGGAGACTTGGGGGAACGCTGGATGGAAGGAAATTTAGTGGCTACTCTCAGATTCCAGAACTTTCTGTCACCAAAATGTGAGGAAAACGTGTTTTTTTTGCCACATTTTGAGGTTTGCAAAGGATTCTGGGTATCAGAACCTGGTCAGAGCCCCACAAGTCACCCCATCTTGGATTCCCCTAGGTCTCTAGTTTTAAAAAATGCACAGGTTTGGTAGGTTTCCCTAGGTGCCGGCTGAGCTAGAGGCCAAAATCTACCAGTAGGCACTTTGCAAAAAACAGCTCTGTTTTTCTCTCAAAAAATGGGGATGTGTCCATGTTGTGTTTTGGGGCATTTCCTGTCGCAGACGCTAGGCCTACCCACACAAGTGAGGTATCATTTTTATCGGGATACTTGGGTGAACGCTGGGTGGAAGGAAATTTGTGGCTCCTCTCAGATTGCAGAACTTTCTGTCACTGAAATGTGAGGAAAACGTGTTTTTTTAGCCACATTGTGAGGTTTGGAAAGGATTCTGGGTAACAGAACCTGGTCAGAGCCCCACAAGTCAACCCATCTTGGATTCCCCTAGGTCACTAGTTTCAAAAATGTACAGGTTTGGTAGGATTCCCTAGGTGCCCCGGCTGAGCTAGAGCTCAAAATCTACTGGTTAGGCACTTTGCAAAAAACAGCTCTGTTTCTGTCAAAAAATGGGATGTGTCCACGTTGTGTTTTGGGGCATTTCCAGTCGCGGGCGCTAGGCCTACCCATACAAGTGAGGTATCATTTTTATTGGGAGACTTGGGGGAACGCTGGGTGGAAGAACATTTGTGGCTCCTCTCAGATTCCAGAACTTTCTGTCACTGAAATGTGAGGAAACGTGTTTTTTTATCCACGTTTTGAGGTTTGCAAAGGATTCTGGGGTAACAGAACCTGGTCAGAGCCCCACAAGTCACCCCATCTTGGATTCCCCTAGGTCTCTAAGTTTTCAAAATGCACAGGTTTATTAGGTTTCCTATGTGCCGGCTGAGCTAGAGGCCAAAATCTACAGGTAGGCACTTTGCAAAAAAACAGCTCTGTTTTCTGTCAAAAATGGATGTGTCCACGTTGTGTTTTGGGGCATTTTCCTGTCGCGGGCGCTAGGCCTACCCACACAAGTGAGGTATCATTTTTATCGGGAAACTTGGGGGAACGCTGGATGGAAGGAAATTTGTGGCTACTCTCAGATTCCAGAACTTTCTGTCACCAAAATGTGAGGAAAAAGTGTTTTTTTTGCCACATTTTGAGGTTTGCAAAGGATTCTGGGTATCAGAACCTGGTCAGAGCCCACAAGTCACCCCATCTTGGATTCCCCTAGGTCTCTAGTTTTCAAAAATGCACAGGTTTGGTAGGGTTCCCTAGGTGCCCGGCTGAGCTAGAGGCCAAAATCTACCAGTAGGCACTTTGCAAAAAACAGCTCTGTTTTCTCTCAAAAAATGGGATGTTTCCATGTTGTGTTTTGGGGCATTTCCTGTAGCAGACGCTAGGCCCTACCCACACAAGTGAGGTATCATTTTTATCGGGATACTTGGGGTGAACGCTGGGTGGAAGGAAATTTGTGGCTCCTCTCAGATTGCAGAACTTTCTGTCACCGAAATGTGAGGAAAAACGTGTTTTTTTAGCCACATTGTGAGGTTTGGAAAGGATTCTGGGTAACAGAACCTGGTCAGAGCCCCACAAGTCACCCCAT